>NC_056740.1:534433666-534648666 GCF_019279795.1 Protopterus annectens | reverse complement strand
TGTAGAGATAATTTAAGCTCTGGAGTACATTGCATATTAATAGTGATTACTGTACCAAATCACTCTAATAAGCCCTGACTGTTTAGTTGTACTACCAAGTGGATAGTAATACTGCACAGTAATGGTTGGGCACCCTTTTGAGGGCCTTTGAGTAGCTGATAAATATTACCTGGGTGGTGGCAGTGATTTCTACTATATAGTCTGGGTAAAAGCGGCACAGCTGGAGAACCTGTGCCAGCCTTCCCCAGAAGTGTCTGTGTGGTTGTATTAAACTCTTATCTCAAAGTGTGTGTGTGTCAGCTACTTGGGCAGGGACACAAAACACTGGTTGGACAGATAGGGTGTTGGAGATTTTAGCTTGCCCAGCTGGCTAAGATCTGTACCCTATAGCTGTGCCAGTGGAGAGTTTTATTGGGAACCTGAGAGCAAGGGAGCAACCAGCCCCAGACTGACTGTGATCTCTGTGTGCTCTTAATGGAAATTGCACTTTACTGTGTGTATTTGTCATCCTTTCCTCCTATATGAGACACCCCTCACTAGTGTTAGTGGTGAGGATTGAAGCTCCGTGATTGCTGGGCCAGGGCATGGGCATCACAGTTAGGATTATGGATGTTCTTTGTATCTCACTGCTGCAGTCATCACCATTGGGTTATCCATGCTGTGGTAGCCCTCAGTCAGTCTGAATACCAGAGTCAAGGTTTTATGCATCGGCTGCTTTCGCTTGATGGGTGATGTCAGGTCATCCGAGCTATAAAAGGAGAGCAGGGAATGCCATTACCTCAGTCTTTCTTGCCTTGGAGCCCGTAGAAGAAGCAATTCGCAACATTGCTATTAGGCTGTTTCCACATTTCAAACTTCAGCTGAAAACATCTAAAGCTAAGTACCCCGTTGGGGATTCTTCCTTTTTCTTGCAATAACCAATGTCTGAAAAAGTCAATAACTGTCTTGGCTGTGGAAAGCGAATACCACACCGAGACTTCCATTCTTACTGCGTCAGTTGCTTAGGCCCAGATTACAACATACCCCACTGTCAGTTCTGTGCCATCTTTAATGCTAGAACTATTCATCACAGAGCTCTGTTTGTAGCCAGTTACATTCATCTTCTGTCTCCAATTATCGATATGGCATCTATCAGTCAGCAAACCACAGATCCTCTGGAAAAACATAAAGATAAGGATAGAGACAGACTGCATAAGGCCAAGCCTTATGATGACACCACCGCTAAAAGGGTTGTTAGTTCTTCAGAATTCAGTGAGGCACTTTCGCAGCCCCTGATGCCTGACTCAATTACTTTGCAGGCCTCTAATGAGACCCTTTCTGAGTCCTGTATGCTGCAGATGTGTGCATCATTTAACGAGCCTTCAGCAGTCTCGACCTCGGTTGGGTCCAGAGCCACTAAGCAGGCACAGGCTTCCGAGGATACCACTCACACTTCAGTTTTCTCTTCAAGGCCTTCGCCCTCTCTTCCGACTAACACACTGATGGCACTGTGGGATTCCCTTCAGGCCAGACTTAGACCCACTCCAAAGAAGACAGCAAAAAGTCTCTGTTCCACTACTCCTCCCCCTCCTCAAACTAGAATGCTTAAAATGGTGGAGGATATCATCACTTTCATCCAGGGTAATCAGGCCACTCCAGCCAAAAGGAGAAGGGAACCTTCTCCAGACATCCATTTGGATTTAGACGCAGAGGGATCTGACTCCTCTGTTTTTGAAGAGGAAAGTCCTCTTACTACCTATGAAGACTCAGATGCAGAAGATTCTATTCCTTCTGCATTACCTCCAGAGGATTTTTCCTTTGGGAAAACCCTCCACACCCTAAGGGAAGAATTTGAATCAACGGATTTTCCTCAATCCAAGAAAAGACTAAGAGAGTTTCTGGACCTACCCCAGCATAGGCCTCTGGCCATCCAACCCATGTTGGAGGTGGTAGATACCAAGAATCCAGCCTTATGCCTGACACCCTTCCACCTACAAGGTACCTGACTCACATAAATTCCTCTACAGAAGTCCTATAGCAGATCCAGAGGTGATTTAGGGACCTAAGGAAGTTAAGGCTACCACCGCAAAAAATATAAGGACTCTCAACTGTCAGTTCCATATGTTAAAATTTCAACAGCACACTTTGGAACTTTTGAAATAGAAAATTTCTGCTTTACCAGATTTTGCCAATAATAAAGAGATAGCAGAATTACTGCACTCTTCATCTTAGGTGCCAAAGCACTCCTTGCACTGTGAATTTCATGCCCTAGAAGGTTCTAGCAGGGCAGCAGTGACAGAATCTGTTATCAGAAGACATGCATGGTTGAAGGAATAACCTCTCCCGGATCATGTCAAAGCTAAAATCATGAATTCACCTCTTGAGAGAAAACTGAAGAGGTACTTAAAAAAATGGAAGACAAAGCAAAATCGATGCAGACTGTTAAAGATTTCCATCAAGTACAGCCTCCTAGGTTCAGCAGCAATTTTTCCCTCTAAACACTGGTCCATTTCTGCACCAAACAGGCAGGTACAAGGAAAAACCCATAGGGACAGACCCACCAGGGCTTGAACTCAGGGCAAGCAAAGAACTAAGCAGTGCCCCCCCCCCAACACTAGAGCAGGGAGTTCAAAACCAACCCTGTATGCTAAAAACTCTCAATGACTACCTTTCCCATCTCTGCTTGCCTCCACCACACCAAAAGGTAGGAGGAAGGCTATCTCTTTGCAGAGAAAATTGGAACTTTATAACAAAAGATCAATTGGCCTTAAAAATCATTGCTCAGGGGTACAAATTCAATTTCCGAGAACTACCACCTCCAAAAGGGTACCCAGACCTTCCTCCAAACCATTGGGCAGAAGCACTAAAACAAGTGCAAAACCTATTAGCTCTAGGGCCAGTAGAACCTGTGTCTCCAGAACAAGTTGCAAAAGGATTCTATTCCAGAATATTTCTTGTTCCCAGGAAAGAGGGAACTTGGTGTCCCATCCTGGAACTATCCTTTCTCAATACTTTCCTGGTAATCCCAAAATTCAAAATGCTTACCTTTCAACAGCTTCTACCTATGCTGCCAGACCCAAAGGATGCTTACCTGCACAATCCAATAAGGGACTCATACAGAAAATTCCTGTGCTTCAGAGCAGGATAATTACACTTTGAATTCTCTGCTTTGCCATTTGGCTTATCTACTGCTCCCAAGGTATTCACCAAATGTCTAGCTCCTGCCATTGCCTTTTGCAGGCAAAACAATGTACAGATTTACCCTTACCTGGACGACTGTCTCATCCAGGCAGACAGCAAGGAACTGCTCCTGCAGCACCTCTCATTTGTAAAAACCCTACTCACCTCTCTGGAGTTCACTATCAATGAAAGGAAATCAAAACAAACATCTACCAGGAAAATCATATTTCTGGGAGCCTTACTGGACACAGAACAGGAAATGGCCTTTCTGTCCTCAGAAAAACAAAGTTTCCTACCAAAATACTTCATTACTCTGGCCTCCCAAACCCAGCTTTCTGCCAAGAAATTCCTGCCAGCTCTAGGATACATGGCCTCATGCATCCTCCTGGTACCTTTGGTCAGACTGCATATGAGGAAAATTCAGGGGTAACTAAAGAACCTATGGTGTCAACACTCTCAATGTCTGGACACCTCCCTGCCTGTGATCCCTTGCATAAGATCAGAGTTTCTCTGGTTGGATCAGGCCTGTGCTCTGAACAAGGGACCTCCATTCACCCTCTGTCTATCAGCCCAGACCATAACTACAGATGCTTCGGACATACCCTGGGGCACCCACCTAGAAGGCAGATGCACACAAGGCCTCTGAGACACTCAAATACTACCCTTGCACATCAACTAAAGGAAATGCTAGCAATGCAAAACTCTCTGACATCCTTCAAACCCTACCTCAAACCAAGGGTTCTTCTCATAAAAACAGACAACACCACAGTCATGTGGTACATCAACAAACAGGGAGGGACTCAATCTTACCCCCTGTGCAGACTAGCCATAAACCAGTGGCTAGCAGCCTCATCCATGGGACTACATCTTATAGCCCAATACCTACCGGGCATCAACAACACCCTAGCAGACCACTTAAGCAGAAACCTGTTGGACCCACATGAATGGCAAACCCACAGAGACATTTTTCAGCAAATTACCCACACATGGGGGACCCCCCAGGTGGACCTCTTTGCCTCTCATTTAACTCAGCAAGTACAGAAATTCTGCACCAGGGAGTGCCATCACCTGGCCTGGAAGGTTGATGCCCTGACCTTCCCTTGGAATACCCCCTTTGTGTATGCATTCCCACCTCTTCCTCTCATTCCAAAAGTATTAATCAAGATAAGGGAGGAAAAAAACAAAAGCAATACTCATTGACCCAGATTGGCCCAGACAGCACTGGTACCCACTGCAGTGCAGCCTATCTCTCCAGGCCCCCATGGCAGCTACCTTTGATACCTCTCCTGCTATCCTGGGGGGGGGGAGAGCAATGCTGCACCCAGACCTTCAAACACCCAAGCTCTCAGCATGGCTTATTCTACCATAACCAACAAGGAATCTATGGTAAGCAAGTAAGTCCTTGACATCATCAGAGAAGTCAGAAGGCCCAGCACCAGAAAATCTTATGCTGGAAGATGGTAAAGATTCTGCTCCTGGAGCCAGTCCAAGGGGGCAGACATTTATCTGCCCTCCATTCCTCTTATTCTAGATTATCTGGCTGAGCTTCTTAATAAGGGTCTGTCCTTCTCCTCCACGAAGATCCATGCCTCTGCCATCGCGACACACTTTGATACAGAACAGCCATTGTTCTCTCACTCTCTTATCAAACAGTTCCTTAGAGGAGCCTCTAATATCAGGCCTCCCAGAAGTCAGCCCACCCCAGCCTGGGATCTGAACTATGTTTTAGAAAAGCTTACTCTGTCCCCCTTCGAGCCTGCAGCATCCTCAGAATTAAAGTACCTCTCTTGGAAGACTGCCTTTCTCCTGGATATCACTTCAGCCAGGAGAGTGTCAGAGCTTCAAGCTTTAATGGCCATTGAGCCATTTATCATCTTCCATGCAGACAGGGTCTCCCTGAGAACCAACCCCTTCTTCATGCCAAAAGGTGTTTTCGGATGTTACCCTCAACCAGGCCATCCACCTGACCACCTTCTTCCCTAACCCTCAGATCAAGGGGGAAAGGATACTGCATTCTTTGGATATGCACAGGCAACTCAGATTTTATCTGGATTGTACAAAGACATTCACAAAAACTGACCAGCTCTTGGTCAGCTTTAAAACAGGGGCACAGGGGAAACCAATATCCAAACAGACCATTTCCAAATGGATTGCACTCTGCATCCAGTTTTGCCATTCCTTTCATGGAAGACCACCCCCTAGGACAATCAGAACCCATTCCACTAAGGCAACCTCTAATTCCACAACATTCCTTAGAGGGGTATCCACCAAGGACATCCTGGAAGCTGCCACATGGACTTCAGTCCACACCTTCACCAAGCATTACCATCTGAATCTATTCTAAAAGGCTAGGGTTAGGTTTTCCTCTGCAATTCTGCAGGGCATGGTCTCCCAATCTTAGGTTTCTATCAACCTTCCACCCTTCTCCTCAGCTTTGGGAATCTTCCCAATGGTGATGACTGCAGCAGTGAAACACGAAGAACATAGTACAGTTGTGTACACTTACCATAAATGTTGATGTTCGAGTGTTCTCACTGCTGCAGTCATGCTTTCCCTCCCTCCTTCCCCCCGATATCTGCTGTCCTTAGAGAGACACATATTCTTATGGGGGTCTCTGGCCCCTGGACTACTAATAATTATTAAAATTGGAGTTCTTTGGTTGGTTAAGGCAAGAAAAACTGAGGTAATGGCATTGCCTGCTCTCCTTTTATAGCTCGGACTACCTGACGTCATCCAGCAAGCGACAGCACCCAACGCACAAAAACTTGACTCTGGTATTTGGACTGACTGAGGGCTACCGCAGCATGGATAACCCAATGGTGATGACTGCAGCAGTGAGAACACGCGAACATCTACATTTATGGTAAGTGTACACAACTGTACTTTAGCACTCATTACTAAGGTGGAACAGGGAACAAAGCCCCCTGCCCACCTTAGTAATTCATACTAACCATAAGCCTACCCTTCCCCTAACCCTAATGTGTGATTTACATTAAAGGAACCCATTCCCCAACACTACCACTATTCAGACAAATTTGTGCTGAATGTGTGGTACACTTATGGGTAATAAATCATAAAAGGAAAATGTCTTTCATTTTTCAATTCACTGTGTGTCATGCTTGTGTACTTTTGTTATAAGGAATGGTCAACATGTTTTGGTTGATGTTTTTGTGTCATTCATTGAATATATCGACTATTCATTTTAATAAAATGGCAATACCCAGATTTGCCCTGAGCTACTGCCTATACCGAGCCAAAAGATATTGCCAATATACTGGCCAACAGATTCAGTGCCAACTTTACCCCTTTCTCTCCCACCAAAGGACCAATCACAATACCAGTAGATTGCCAGGCACCCAGTATTACTGCTGTACAGATTAAAACAGCACTGTCCAAGGCCAAGAATACAGCTTCTATAGGACATGGCAATATTCCTGGCTGTGTTCTACATGAACTACAGAGTGAACTGGCACCTCACCTGTGTGCCCTGTTCAATCACAGCCTCACCTCTGGCTTTGTCCCTACCGAATGGTGCACTGCTACAGTCATCTCTTGCCACAAAGGAGGAGTGACTACAGACCCAGGGAACTATCGCTCCATTAGCCTGATGATTCTGATATGCAAAGCTATGGAACATATCATCATGGACCTAATAAACAAGGATATAGGGAATCTCCAAACTCAGGATCCCACACAGTTTGGTTTTGTGAAGGGTAGATCATGCCTGCTCAACTTGGTTAACTTCTTTGAGTCAGTCACCAGAGCTGTGGATGAAGGCAAGGTGGTTCATACAGCCTACCTTGATCTGGCCAAGGCCTTTGATACAATTCCCCACTCATGAATAATAGAAAAATTCTGTAAGCTAGGCGTCAACCCCTATATCATTAGGTGGGTTGCAAACTGACTCACAGATAGAACCCACAGTGTGAAAGTAGCTGACTCCAAGTAAGACTGCTGACCAGTCACGAGTGGAGTCCCACAGGATTCGGTCCTGGGTCCTCTCCTGTTTGGTATCTACTTCTCTAAAGTCCAGGCCAACACAAAGGGACTCTGGCTGACAGAGTTTGCAGACGATTGCAAGTTGTGAGCTATTATTAACTCCCCAAGTGATGCTGACATCCTACAGAAAGGCCTCACTGATACCAACGACTGGTGTCAGAACCATGGCCTTAAGCTCAATGCCAAAAAAAGTGTCGTCATCCCCTTTGGGAAAAACTCAGTTCCCATGAATTACCACATCGATGCTAGTCTACTGAACACAGAAGGTGTTATAAGAGATCTGGGAACACAGGTTGACAGTAACCTCTCTCTTAACCACCATATTGCCACTGTGGTCAAAAAATCCTTCTATGTGGCACACCTCATTACTAAGGGTTTTGCATCCAGGAAGAAAGAGGTCATTGTCACCCTCAACTCTTCCCTCATCAGGCCAATCATTTAGTACAATGCCCCATTTGGCATGTACCTCACTAAACACCTGCAACAACTGGACAGGCTGCAAATGTACCTCACAAAGAGGATCCAAGGCCTTAAACATTTGTCCTATATGGGCAGATTTAAAAAACTCCAACTATTCTCTATCTCATATTGCCTATTTAGAGGCGATCTCTACTTAACTTACAAAGCCATGTCTGATCCAGCTCTGTTAGAAATGCTACATCTGAAGAAATCCCAATCCCCCCCACACCACATGCTCCAGAGACCTCAACCTCATTACCACATTCAATAAAACATGCTGGAGGGACAGGTTCATAACCCAGAGACTGCCCATGCTATGGAATAGGCTTCCCATACATGTTAAGCAGTGCACCTCACTGGCCCCCTTCAAGTAAAATCTTGATGAGTGGATGGGAAATAGAAAATTCACCCCAGGGATCAATCCAGTGGCTTTACTCGACAGAGGCACTGGGAGCTAAGGTTGGGTGGCACGATGCCAGGGTAATCCTATGGGCTAGGCTTGTAAAGGCTCCAAGGCCATTAGCCTAGTACACACCTATTAACCTATATAAAATGATAAAGACATTTAAATACACTCATACTATTATTTATTCTCTCTGTCCCTGCCTCCATCTCCTTTCCTAATAATATCGCTTTCCTGTTTTACAATGACTCATTCTTTCACACATTTCTTAGTTAACACGCATACTTTCATAAACGCTGTTTTATGTTCCACATATTACATATACACCTTTAACTCATACTTAACTTCCCATTCGCTGTCACTCCTTTTTTACATCATACTTCTTTTCCCCTCACTATATGTACCTCTTAACTGTCCAGATTTTCAAGAATGTCCAGATTTTTGCCTCATACTTTTTGCATGTTCCCCAGAAAATGTGTCTTTTTCTAGCAAATACTTGAGGATTGAAATTGCAAAGTAATGGCAGACATTTGAACTACAGATTTCATATCCTTCAGAAACTGCAAGCTAAAGCAAATCTTGTTATTCTACCAACTTTCTAAGTTTAAAAGAGAAGGGAACCAACCGGAAGGCACAGTATTTATTAAATGAAGAGGAATCAACTGGAAGGCACAGTATTTTGTCAAATAATTATCAGGACTTCATCAGACTGACAAGTACAACCGTCACACCCTTGAAATACCTTGATGTAAATCATCACGTCAAAATTAAAAATCAATTACCATAGAAACAAAAAATAATTCAATTAAGTTGATTAACTTATTAAAGAACCCAATAAATTGTCATTAAATAAGCCTTTGCTGACCATTGATAAAAAGTTCCATGAGCCTCAGTATAGGTGTTTAACTTGTATTAACACACTCTTGAGATGGAAATCAATGAATCTAGCAATGAGGAATGTTTTGTAAGCCTTGGCATCCACAATTGGTCTTAATGGAGGGTCAAGTAAATCCTTGTGGATTTTAGGGATGCCAAAAATAGTAGTGGTTCTGGGGAATTCCACTTTGAGGTAGGCTAAATCTTTGCAGTCACCCTTCCTGGTTTAAATGAAACTATTTCCATTAGTAGTGTACTTAAATTAAGCGCTAAATTCTGTATCAAATGGTTGTTGACAGTACTAATCAGTTTTACGACGTGAATTATAAGTGTGTATTTCTGTATTCATATGTGTGTGGACACACTATTTTATTCTATTTTTATTTTTATATTTATATTTATTTATACTACAATATGAATAATAATTATTACGTTTAGGATTTGTTTAAGGGGTGTTGTTATATAATGACAGTACAGGTAGGTAGGGTGAGTAATTGAGTTGTTATATTTGGCTGCTATGCATTGGGTTCTTTAATAAGTTAATCAACTTAATTATTTTTTGTTTCTATGGCAACTGATTTCTAATTTTGACATGTGGTGATTTACATCAAGGTATTTTAAGGGTGTGAAGGTTGTACTTGTCATTCTGATGAAGTCCTGATACTTTTTGGATCATCATCATCTTTCGGCCTTTCCCGTTAGGGGTCGCCACAGTGGATCATCTCTTTCCATTTCTTCCTATCCTCTGCATCTTGCTCTGTCACAACAACCGCTTGCATGTCCTCTCTCACCACATCCATAAACCTTATCTTAGGCCTTCCTCTTTTCCTCTTACCTGGCAGCTCCATCCTTAGCATCTTTTTCCCAATATACCCATCATCCCTCCTCAGCACATGTCCAGACCAACGCAAGCTCATCTCTCTTGCTTTGTCTCCAAACTGTCCAACCTGAGCTGACCTTCTAATATGCTGATTCCTAATCCTGTCCATCCTAGTCACACCCAGTGCAAATCTTAACATCTTTAACTCTGCCACATCCAGCTTTGACTCCTGCCTTTTTGTCAATGCCACTGTCTCCAACCCATATAACATAGCTGGTCTCACTACCCTCTTGTAGACCTTCCCTTTCACTCTTACTGGTACCCGTCTGTCACAAATCACTCCTGACACTCTTCTCCACCCATTCCACCCTGCCTGTACTCTCTTCTTCACCTCTCTTCCACATTCACTATTACTCTGAACTGTTGATCCCAAGTACTTAAACTCATTCACCTTTACCAAATCTACTCCCTGCATCCTCACCATTCCTCTACCCTCCCTCTCATTTACACACATATATTCTGTCTTAGCCCTGCTGACCTTAATTCCTCTGCTCTCTAGAGCATATCTCCACCTCTCCAGAGTCTCCTCAACCTGAGTCCTACTCTCACTACAGATCACAATGTCGTCTGCAAACATCATAGTCCACGGGGCCTCCTGTCTGATCTCATCTGTCAACCTGTCCATCACCACTGCAAATATGAAAGGACTCAGAGCTGATCCTTGAAGTAATCCCACCTCCACCTTAAACGGATCTGTCACTCCCACTGCAGTCCTCACCACTGTCACACTACCCTTGTACATATCCTGTACCACTCTTACATACTTCTCTGCCACTCCTGACTTCCTCATACAATACCACAACTCTTCTCTTGGCACCCTGTCATATACTTTCTCCAAGTCTACAAAGACACAATGCAACTCCTTCTGACCTTCTCTGTATTTCTCCAATAACACTGTCAGAGCAAACATTGCATCTGTAGTGCTCTTTCCTGGCATGAAACCATAATGCTGATCACTAATCATCATCTCCCTTCTTAACCTAGCTTCTACTACTCTTTCCCATAACTTCAAGCTGTGGATGAAAACACTAAATCATTTTAATAAATACTGTGCCTTCTGGTTGGTTCACCTTCTTTTATTATTTTTTATTAGTTTGGTGTTTGTGTTTTCATCTTTCTAAGTTTATAAAAGTAGTAGTTAAAATCTGTTCCTGATCTTAAGCCTTTGTCCCCACATTATTTTTGGCTTTGTCCAGATTTCTTGCACTAAGAGGTTGAAAGGTATGTCACTACCCCTTGTAATCTCATTATGCTAATCTCTATTCAGAACAAACTCTTTTTCATCCTCATCTTTGTATCGAGCCTCACTCCTCAATCCTATGATCCCTCATACCAGCATATCTCATTATTATTCACAAATAGATGCCACCTCTTGTACCGTTCCTTTAGATGCTTCAACCTAATCTACACTCTATCCACCTTTACCATTCCTATGCACTCCTGTACATCTCTAGGTAACTTTCATTCTTTTCTCCAAATGCTCACTACTTACCCAACACTGAACTCAAAATCAACCACCCACCTATCCTACACATTAAACTGCCTCACTGAACAACTGACCCAACTAATCAAGAACCTACCAGAACCAACATTTTGACCAAAATACTTCCTCATTGATCTCAACATCTGCTGTAGCTCAAACATAATCTCTAATGTCATAATTCACCTACCCTCATTTAGTGATCATTGCCCCATCAGTTTCCCCATGTTATCCTCAGCCCCCCCAAAAAAACCCCAAAATTAATCTCCTTCAGTCTGAATACACTGCAGATATTACAAAGCTATATTTAATTCTCTCTTTCTATGACTGGACCCCTATTCTAGAAACAACAGATCCTAACAAAGCAGCTGAACTCCTTACAGATACTCTTTCCACTTTAGAAGATAGAAATGTTTCCTTAATCTCTAGGCTTTCTAACTGCAAACCCAAGATATGGTGAAACCATGAGTTAAAATCCCTCCTCAAACTTTGGAATGAATCCTGGTACTCCTGGAAATCTAATCCCATCCCCAGAAATCAGGGAGTGGTATACAAATGTAAGGAACCTAGCCAAAAAAGCCATTACAGACTCAAAGTCATTTCATGATACACCTCCAAAAACTCTTCTGAAATACAATCCCTAGGAAATCTTACAAATAAGTCAATAACCTCACAAGACATAACCTGCCTCACACTTCTAAAAGTACGTCCTTCAGCTTGTCTGTAGATGATTTCCACAGACACCTTAGTGACCCTCCCAAATGTGCTGCACACCCCCCCACAAATGCTCCCTCATCCCACCTAAAATATCTTCTGGCAATTCTCATCTAAAGACATTATCTGTTTACTGGAGCAAATACGGCTTCAGGTATGGACAACCTACATCCATGGTTCATGTACCACTGAAGTGACTTAATTGTTGCAACCCTACAACTCATCTTTAATCTCTGTCTTACTACCAACACCAAGTGTAATATATGGATAGCTGCCATAGTAAAACCATGGCCCAAACAAAAAACAGCCTACACTCTCATCACACTGTTTCCCCATTTCCATCCTCCCAACCTCATGCAAAACTTGGAGAAAATTGTCCACTTTCAATTCACAGAATATAGTAGTAATTACTAGCTTCTCTCACAAAAAACAACATGGCTTCCAGTCAGGAGGAGCACAGCCACAGCAATCTGGTCTCTAACCATTGAAATTCTCATGTCAATGGGCAAAGGCATGTTCACTGATACAATTTTTATAGACTTCACCACAGCTTTTGCTTAGACAATCACTCATCTTATATAATTTGCCTTACAGAAATAGCCCTGATGCCATCCATTGGTTCCTAAGTTATATGACTTACCGCAATTTCTCAGTTAAGTATAACCCCCCCCCTCTCTCTTTCCTGTCCATTACTCAAAGGTGTACCTCAAGGAACAATTCTTGCCCCTTCTGTTCTCTCTATATATGAATGAACTTCTACTTGATCTTCTTTACCTTCTACTTCTCCTACATGCAGATGACATGGTCCTCTGCTGCTCTAACCACTCCCTAACTACCTTATAGCAAGATCTACAGTATGACTTCAATCAACTCAGTGAGTGGATTACTACTAAAACTGCATACTAAATACATGCAAAACTAAATCTATGCTTTTTGATACTAAACAAAAAACTGAGCAGATCCAAGAAAACTTTAACAACTTTAACAATCTATGATCACAATAACCTTCCTTTTTTCAAGTATCTTGGTCTCTCGTTAGACACTAAACTCGTCTTCAACCTTCATCTTCATAATGCATGTAAAAAATGAATCCCCTACTTTTCTGGGCGCAAAAAATATTTTTTTCTCACAGTCCACGTAATCTGCAATAGGGAAAGGAATCCAACTCCCCTAGCTCAAATTTGGCCTCACTCATATCAGAAGCTGATGATAAGAACTCCAGCAGTATTCAAACACTAGAAAACAGAATATATAGATTTAGTACATACTCCCTAAGAAATGATCACCATTGTATAACACCAAAAAGGCAAACTGACTCCCAGCTAACCAAAGAGCAGACCTGTTCCTAGGATCACAACTGTTCAAACTCCTACATGAACACACCCTCATCTCAAAACTAATAGAACATACCACCACATGCAATCTAAGAAATTTGAACCACTCATTACATAAAACACAAATTCCACAGTCCTAGCTGGATATCTCTGATCATGCATTCTTAGTTCTTGGTCCTAAACTGTAGGATTTCCTCATACCTCATACTTCAAATTAAAGATTCACCTTCTTATTCCAAGTTCCATTCTCTACTAAACTCACATTTGTTGCACATCAGGACATGTCACTTAAGCCTACTTTAACTCTTTCCAACTTAAATCCTATGCTCCTTTCCACATCTCTAATTTATTTTACTCAAATTCTTCAAATGTTTTGAAACTTAATACACTGAATTTACTATGCATCACTTTTAGTATTTTAACTAGCCGTTTTTAACAGCAGCTTCTGTTATAGACTCAACTAAGATCTCTGCCAGAGCTAGTCTTTCATATAACACTCCCCTATCCATTTCTCTTTGACTATACTCTGATATCATTCACTGGTAGGGAAGGCAGTCTCTAACTTGCAGTACACATTTCTGTTTGCCATTGTCTGACTCAATTACCTTTCCTTCTCTAGTTATTTGCTCACAATACCTTCATTCCTTTGCCAATTTTCTGCAGTAAATTCCAACCTGTCTTGCCTATCTTTTTTATTCATATGCCACATTTTGATTACCTATTAAATATCACAGCATTGCCGCAAAGCGTAATACTTTCTTGTAGATTGTAGGTTGGCAAAATCTCTTTTTTTCATTACTGTATTGGCTTAGTTGTTAGAATACTTACTGCAACTTTATGAATATAATATTCTGTATGGTGGTTATTATTCTCCTTAAGGATCTGCATCCAAAATCCCACTCTCACCTTATTTCTTGAACCTCCTCCCCATTTCTTCACTATTCCTTTCCACTATGATTGTGTTATATTTGTCAGCCTGAACTGCGTAGCTTTAACATTTCATTTCCTATTAGGTAATCATAAGCCACCTTGTTCTATGGGGAGGATCAACTTATCCCACTTAACTTTCACCCTCTTCCCCTTCCAAATAAATTCCTTCAACTCTTTATTAATTATTATCCACACCTTCTCCCACAGGTGATAATAAATATACCTTGCCTGTATATAAAACTATAGTAAATAAAAGTATTTTCACTGCTTGTAACTCACTATCCATATCCATAATCAAGAGCTTCCAGTTTTTCACTCTTTGTATTATATTTTGTTTAGTCTCTTCCCACATATCTTTAGCTGTTATAACAAAATCATTTATAATCCACAAACCTAAATACTTCATCTTATCATGTCTGTATAAATATGGGCGTTGCTGAACTAATTCATGGATAAGTACAAAGTTCACTGTTATAACCTTTGTTTTATGTTCATTAATTTTATATCCCAAAAGATACGAAATTGTCTCAAAATGTTCCACAAACTGAAATGCCAATTTCTGGATTAATCAAGTACAAAATAATATTATCTGCAAATAAAGCTAACTTAGATTACCATACCTGTTATATCCTTGAATTTGTGAGTCCTAATTTTCTTTGACAATGACACTAAATATAAAACATATAAGAAATTGGAAAGAGGACACCCTTGCCTGCTCCCCACTTCAAACACAACTTGTCTGAAAGGAATCCTCCTAGCTTAATTCTTGCCCCTGACCCTTCATATATTCTCCTTACTAACCATATTATTCTCTCAGGGAATGTAAATACTTCCATTGTCCTATGCATAAAATCCCAGCTAACTCTGACAAATGCTTTCTCTGCATCAAGACCCAACAGCAGTATTGTCATTCATGTTACTTCCCTCTAGATCCTCATTGCTCTATTAATGTTACAAATGTTTGCCTCCCTTACACAAAGCCACATTATACAATGACCCCCCCATTAATATTCCAAAACGTGCAAGCTGATTGTTCAGTGTGCACGTTGTAAATCAGAGTTATAGTAATGGAAAAAGGTCCGGTTGCCTGGACTTTTTCCATTAGTATAACTCTTTTTTTTTTTTTTTTACAGCAACGGAGAACGCAAGATCTCTGTTGCTTTTTACAAACTGTCTCACTATGTTAAACGAGTTTAACATAACGAGACAGCTTTAAAAAAAAGCAACGGAGCATCTCCGTTGCTTTTTTTAAAGCTGTCTTGCTATGTTAAACCCATTTAACATAGTGAGACATTTTAAAAAGCAATGGAGATCTTGCTTTCGCCGTTGCTTTTTTCAAAACTGTCTCGCTATGTTAAACTCCTTTAACATAGCAAGACAGTTTGTAAAAAGCAACGGAGATCTCCATTGCTTTTGCCCACAGCTCTGATGTACTGCGTAAGTATACGCATGTGCAGTACATCAGAACTGCCACAGAATTCCAGACAGCTGCGGAAGGGCAGCAAGGAGGCATTATACAATGCCATTATTTAAGAAAAGTAATTATTTTTTTTCTTAAATAATGTCATTGTATAATAGCAATAACTGACTTCTGGGTGTGGGTAATGCTGGATTTATCCATGGTTGTCTTTGTTTGGCCATTCGTGCTTCACCCTCGTGACCAAACCACACCAACCGTGGGTAAATCCAGCATTACCCACACCCAGGCGTGGGTTATGGCTATACTGATTCATATATATATCAATTTTGGCAACACTTTGCCATTCTCTTAGCTAGTATAGACATAAAGACTTCATAATCATGACTCAAAGTTGAAATATAAAGCTGGATCTGAAGGGACTTTGGGTAATACAGCCACCACAGCTTTTTTCCAAGATACTGGTGCTTCGCCTCCTTTTAAAATACTGTTAAACAAAACCTTTCAGATCTTTATCACTTCCTTTTCTCTTAACTTCAAAATGTCCACAGGAATACTATCTATTCCTCGAGACTTCCCCATTGACTGATTGCACATCACTGTTTTATCTTGTCTCTTCCTCTCTTAACTATTAATTTTTGAGCCTCATCTTCTTCTAACATTGGCATAATTAAATCTTCCATAAATATTTCCATCTGTGTCTTTTCCTGGTTGCTGCATTGATCTGCTTTATGCCAAGCTTTATAAAATGTCCAAAATGTCTTAGTATCTATAGGATCTTGGGTTATTTTTCTTGTCATACGCCTCCTAAGTTTTGTGGCAACCCTTTCCATTTTCTGTTGTAAGTTGTGCTGAAGGTTTTTATGCTCTCAAGTTGCTACTAAAAATGGTTGCTTAACAGCAACCTTTTAAAACAAATGTGTATTATCCAAACACTCTTATTTCACATTTAACACTATGCAGTTAAACCTCTTCTTTCTCTGAGAGGTTTCCCTTATTCTGCAGTACATTTACCTTGGTTAGTCCCTCTAAATAATGTTTATTACTTCTTCCCCATATCACTTTTTCTTTTATGTCCACCCTATTTAGTTTTCATCTGAAATGCAATGCAGTTAAGAAGGTTATTAGAAGTTCATTGTATAACTTAACAATTACATTAATATCTTATTAACTTTGTTAAACATTCTAATTAATCTGCTGATGACTCAATGATGCTTAACTCAAAGAGAACTCAACTTGCAAAGTTAAACTCCTCTGCTTTTTTGGGATTCAATCCAGTGAATAGAATTCAAAGCATGTCTTATAGAGGGACAAGTCTTCTACAACTTATATTTACAAACTTCATGGTTGCACAAACATGGAGAAGGAGCATCCCCCTTCCCCCAAAGGAACTGCTGCTTGTGCACACTTAGAACCCACACCAGCAGTGAAGTCCAGTATAGAAAACAGCAATCATTAAACTCAGTATCTGTAAGTGTAAGCCTCTGGAAAGTGTAGCAAAGCCTTGTCAATGTATCTGATGCAATCTGAGTATGCCTTCTAATACCTCTTTTTTCAAGTTTGTCCACCACTTAGCTTCCTCCCTGTATTTTCTTTTTCATTTTTTTCTTTTGAAAATTCTAATAAAAATTAGTAAACAAAAAAGTATAAAATACATAAGTATAACCATGCTGCAATTACTGCTTAGTTCATTTCTCAGTGCAACTGTATTGCTTCTTAAAATAAATATCATTTTTTTGAAACTGCAAGAAGAATATCATGTAAAGTTCCTATGTCCAGAAGATCTAACTCTGTACATTTAATAAATACTACCAATGTAATGCTATGTTGTGCAAACTAACAATACCTAGTAACCAAGATTCTGTATGGTGCAATGGTGGCTATTTGTTTTGATCTGTAGTTTTCATATCTTGTACTCATGTGGTTTTCACCTGTAAAAAGGCACTTCAACCTGTAGCATGTTTTGTTCTGTAAATGAGAAGTGAATAGGTTTATATTCCAAACAGGAGTTACTGTGTATTACAACCCAAGCCATGTACACAGCAATAATTTACATTATTATATGCACTTGCTCCAATGACCGACTCAAAGCCATGGCACTATACTCCTTATCCTGCAGACTGCTGAGAGGTGACTTCTTGTCTGGCATATACAGCATATTCCAACCCAACTACATATCAGCAAGTCAAATGGCATCTGAAATAGTTGGTCTAGGGATCTAAATCTCTTATGCAACATCAACAGAAAGGATTTCAGGGACAGGTATAGCTCTCAGAGGATACCACTGCTCTGCAATAGACTCTCCAGCCGCATAAAACAAAGTCCTTCCCTGTCTATATTCAAGCACAACTTGGATCTATGGATGGAAAACAGAAAATTTACCCCAGGACTGCCCCCTGTACAAGTAATGGACAGATGCAGCTCCTAAATGCTTTATCCCATACATGGGTCCTCTCAAATTATCTATGGTATGATCCCAGTTATTCTCATTAGGATTAGTATATAATTATTGACATGGGATGATGGGATGGGTAAGGACAATCTCTAACTAAATAGGCTAGGTTAATCTGAGCACAAAAAAAGGGAAATTGGCTAGGTTTAAAATGGCCTTAAAGGGTAACTACCCTAGTACTTACCTATGAATCTATGCAGAAGTGTGATAGAGAAGAGACTGAAACATTACCGCACTGCCATATGCACAGATCATGCCTTAAAAAAGCAGAGCACAAAGTTAAAACTGGATTTTATACTCACTGAGTACTTCTGAGGACTACATGAAGTATAACTGAATACCTTACCCATATCCAAAGTGATTTCTAAAATTCATATTAAAGGTGCATTAGATTAATGTCTAATTTGTTCCTCTACACACAAGTGTCTATGCCTATGTGTGCATTATATATAAAAACCTAATGGAATAGAGCTATTTGTCAACTATCCTCTCAACAACATGGGCTTGATGCTCAGCTTTCCCTTCTTGGTGATGGCTCTCTATTGTCTAGGGATTTGTAATTATCTACTATTTGGTAAACATACTAGCGATTACATTTCTATATCATCTTTCCTCAAAGTTATTGCCAGTACTTATGACAACATTATATAAGGGCCAGTAAGTGCTTTTAATTAACTAGATCTGGGAAAGTTTCTTAGGGGATGAAAGCACCAATAATAATGGTTCCATTATGTTTTGAGGAAGGTGCATTTGACTGAATTACATAAGTTTGAAAAAAAAAAATAACAGAAACCTATGAAAGTCTAGAGATTGTTGGTATTGTTTCTGAGCATGGGAGTTGTTAAGGTAGCAATTTAGAAGATTTATTCTGGCTTGGTAATGTCCACTGACAGGTTATACCCCCTAATTTGTAGATGTTTGTGTTTGTGTACCAGAACTGATTCAGTGTGTGTGTGTTTGTGTGTGTGTGTGTGTGTGTGTGTGTGTGTGTGTGTGTGTGTGTGTGTGTGTGTGTGCATGTGTGTGTGTGTGTGTGTGTGTGTGTGTGTGTGTGTGTGTGTGTGTGTGTGTGTGTGTGTGTGTGCATGTGTGTCTGTGTGTGTGTGTGTGTGTGGTGATTTCTCTTTTCTCCATGCATGTGCAACCTTAGAGATAGAATATATAATTAAGGGGTAGGGTTGCCACCTTTTGTTGTGGCTAAAACTGGACTAAGGCCACACCCCTCACATCACACGTGACCATGCCCATTCCCACCCCTCTCCCACCCACAACCCACCCATTTTGTGATGTCACCATGACATCAGCAGACAGGGAATGACCCCTTTTTTGTTCCTGATGCCTGGTTAATTTATTATGCTTTTCTGTAAGAAAGCAGAGTAAGTCAGCCGATAGTCTGTTTCCTTTTTTGAAACAGAATACCAAAGTTTACTCAGTGTTTTCCAGTCTAATGGAGAATCACTTTAATTTCCAGATAGTCCAGAAAAAAATGGATAGGTGGCAACCCTATTAAGGGGGGTGCATGGGGGTTGCTCCCCTACACAAAAAAGCTTCTTGTGTTATATATGTTGTTTAGAATGTTTTTGACAAAACGGCTTTTCAGTCAATTGTACTTTTGATCATTTTCTTGACCATATATGATTTGGTCAAATGTACCTTTGATGAAACTTAATAGAATTTTATCTCTCTGTCTCCCTCTCTCTCCCTCCATCTCCCTCTCTCTCTCTCTCTATATATATATATATATAAAACATGCCAGTCTAATACAGAGAGAGTTGAAGCAGAGGTGATTTCATTGTACCCAGTGTCTTTAACCCGCCTCTGCATCCCACAATAAAGGTTTTTGAAGATATGTGTCAGGTAGAGATTAGAAGTTTATTAAATAAAAAAAGTAATGTGAAGTTTTATAATTTGTCAAAAGCTGAACATCATAGTTTTAACTCCATTAAGAATAATTGCTCTATTAGGGTGATGCGAGCTGATAAATGGGGTTCGATGGCTGTGGTGAATTTTGAGGATTATGTGAAGGGAATGCATGATTTGTTATCAGACAGTGGTTCTTATAAAAAGTTTCCAAAGTAGAAATATTTAGGGGATATAAACGTATAGATTCTTGCCTTTATGACAGTTTATTAGAAGGAGTGATATCGGAGACTATGTTAGATTATTTTCAAGTGCCTAAGCCAAAGATAGACAGTTTATTTGGTATCCCCAAAGTTCACAAAAATGAGCAAAAGCCCCCTATAGGCCAATTGTCTCAGCACTAGCATCAAAATTAGAACCTTGTTTAAAATTCATAGACAAAGCATTGTTAAGATTAGTGCAGAGGACTGATTCATTTATTAGAGATTCTTTTGATTTTTTTAAGTAAAATTAAAAATCAAAAAGTGGAAAGTGGTGATATTTTGGTGACAGTCGATGTAACATGGTTGTACACATGCATTCCGCATGAAGTGGGTTTGGAATGGGTGGGTAATATGTTAATAAACAGTGGTCAGTTTGAGGTAGATGAATGCAGGTTCTTGCTGGATTGCATGGACAATATCTTATCATACAATTTTTTTGCCTTTGAGAACAAATATTTTTTGCAAATAAAGGGTGTGTGTATGGGTGCAAGAATGGCTCCCAATTATGCCAATTTGGTAATGGCTTATTGGGAGGCATTCATATTAGGTTGTTGAACATAAAAGTCGGAACACCATATGGTCAAACCCATAGGTTCAAACTTTCAAAAATTTGAAAACGTCAAAAAAAAAAAAATAAAAAAATAAAAAACAGAAAAAAACCTACCTGACTCCCCCACATCCCCCGCTCATTAAATATACCAACTCTGAGATCGCACTACAGTGCAGTAAAGGGAAATCTTCCCTTTCCGCACTGAATGGAAATCCCCATTGAAACGTTCAAACTTTTCCACGTTCGAACATATGGGTTCGACAATATGGCGTTCAAACGTGTTACGGTTCGACAACGTAATATGTATTCTTTTTGGGAGACCAATATTATGTCTAAAATCGAGGGTAGAAACAAAATTCTTCATAGATTCATAGGTTCATAGGTTGGTACTGGGCTATTGGTCCTAGGGCCTATACAAGCCTAACCAAACAATTCCCTGGATATTTTTTCCCACAATATTTACTTCCCTGGACCCCTGTCTAGCAGGGTGACTGACGTGATCCCTGGGGTGAATTTCCTATCTCTCATACAATTGTCAATGTTCCTTTTGAAGAGGGCCAAGGAGGCACTCTGCTTGACATGTATGGGCATTCTATTCCAGAGCATGGGGAGTCTCTGGGTCAGAAACCTATCCCTCCAGCATGTTTTGTTCATTGTGATGACAAGGTTGAGATCCCTGGAGCGTGTGGCTCTGATGGATTAGGATTTCTTTAAGTGGAGCATGTCCAACAGCTCAGGGTTTGACATGACCTTGTATGTTAAGCAGAGACTGCCACTGAGTAGACAATATGCCACAGAGTATAGCTGGAGTTTTTTTAGATGGTCAGCATAGGGCATCTGCTTTAGGCCTGTGATTCTTTTAGTGAGGTATTTCTGTGGCCTTTCCAGCTGTTGCAGATATCTTGGGAGGTACATACCAAATGGGACATTGTACTCTATAATGGGTCTAATTAGGGATGAATACAGTGGGACAATGACCTCCTTTTTTCTGGATGAAAAGCCCTTAGTGATGAGGTGTGCCAGATAGAAAGATTTCCTGACTGTTGTGGCGATGTGGTTATTGAAGGTGAGACCACTGTCCACCTGTGTCCCTAAGTCTCTCATCACACTTTCAGTGTTTAGTGTACTACCACCTATGTGGTAATTCATGGGTACATGTTTTTTTTCCCAAAGGGGATAACTATACATTTCTTGGCATTAAGCTTGAGCCCATGGCTCTGGCACCAGGCATCTGTTTCTGTAAGGCCCTTTTGTAGACTATCCACATCATTTGGGGATTCAGTAATGGCTCCCAGTTTGCAGTCATCTGTAAACTTTGTTAGCCAGAGTCCCTTAGTCTTGGCCTGTACTTCAGAGAAGTAGATGCCAAACAAGAGCGGTCCCAGGGCTGAACCCTGAGGTATTCCACTTGTCACTTGTCTGGAGCTGGATTTGGATTGTGTGTTATTATCGGTTTATTGATGACCTGCTTTTTGTGTGGAAAGGGATGAGTTAGAGCTTGCTAGTTTTTTGAAGGATATGAACAAAAGCACTTCCTTTTTGACTTTTTCTTTGAATTGGAATTTTTCTAAAGTTTGTTTGTTGGATTTAGAGTTTTTTAAAGAAAAGGAAATGGACA
Source organism: Protopterus annectens (assembly GCF_019279795.1). Taxonomy (NCBI): domain Eukaryota; kingdom Metazoa; phylum Chordata; order Ceratodontiformes; family Protopteridae; genus Protopterus; species Protopterus annectens. The sequence continues at coordinate 534,626,272 of NC_056740.1, read as the reverse complement.
AATTAGGTTCGGTCATCAATTATAAAAATGTAGCAAGCAACAGCCTGCTGCATTATTCTAGCATGCACCCGACCTATGTAAAACATAATATAGTAAAAGGTCACAGACTAACAAGTGCTGTTACGAGGTTAGACACCCTTGTGAATGAGTTGCACCTTAGGTTTAAAAATAGGGGATACCCGTCTAGAATTTTCAACAGTATATTGGCTGTAGATGAAAATATTGAGAATAGTGAGGATAGGGGTGAAGAGAACAAAAACTGGGTTGCGTCCATCCAGCTAACATTTACTGTAGACAGTAAGGCTATAAAAAATTGTAGCCAGCAATTGGAAGATTTTAGGATCCAACAGTGAGGTTAAAATATTGGTAGGTGATGCACCCTCTTTTATCTATAAAAGGGGAAACCTTTAAAGAATTGTTAGAAGGTAGTCAACATAAAAAAGCAGCATCACAAAGTGGTATGTATAAGTGTAAAAGTTGCAATTATTGCAGGTATTTTTAGAGGGGCCCTTTTTGAAGTTATTACAGATGATAGGATTTGGGAGGTCCGTGGAGTTTTTACATGTAGTTTCACCTATGTGGTGTATATAGCTAAGTGTTCTGTTTATTTCTCTTTTTATGTTGGCAAGACCAACAGACAGTTAAGAAAAAAGATTTATGAACATTATTATGCCATTAGGAAGAGGAATTCAGACAATGGATTGTTTGAGAACACTTTGGTATATGCCCAGAGAGTAAAAAAATTATTTCACAGTAATTGACCATGTTTCCAGTGATTTTAATGGCGACAAAGAGGGGGAACTTAATGGCAAATTTTGCTAAATGCCTGTAAACCACCTGGGTTAAATAGTGGGATTAATTACAAAGCAGTTTTAAGAAGACAAGCTTATTATGAAAAGTGTAAATGATGCTTTTATAATTTTTTTGGATGTTTAGAAATGTGTGTGGATACTGTAGGTGATGATTTTGTATTAAGAAGTTTTTAATCTTTTGAAATTTACAATGTTAATTGAAGTTTGTTGATTGGTTAGTCATTTTTAAGCCAAGTATTTAATGATGGTGTGTAAATAGAATGTTTGTTCTGAAGGCCATTGTTTCTGTCCGAAAGCACTAAACCTGTGGCATTAAACTTTTTGAGGAGCTATTCAGTGGCACCACTCTTTTTTGTTGTGTTTTTAATTTGTTTCTAATACTTTTTCCATTTAATCACAAAACACCTAAATATCTAAAACTTCATATACAACAAATACTTCTCCAAACATTTTTGTTTGTCTAGTGTGTGACTCTGACTAAGTCTCTTCACCAGACAATCTTCTTGGGCTGTCACCGAAACGTGAAACTTGCATCCAGTGGGCTGTCCTAAGCTGTTAGCAAATTTGTTACACATTTATCTTTTCAATTCATGCACACTTCACATAGCCAGTAATTAGAGCTTGTTCGACTGTGAATCCCATCACGTCTCTTGTGGTCTAATGGGCTGCCAGATGCATTTTCAGTAAATGTGAGTTTCAAGGGAAGAGAAGTTTATTGCCGATCATGCTAAGTCTGTTTACAATGCAAGACTGTTTTGTTTAGCAAACATCTGTCAGTGCTTTTGCTGTAAAATATGAAATAAAAGTTTTAAATTAAATACAAATCTGGGATTATTGTAAAATTAAAAAAGAAAATAATATGTACACTGACAAGGTTGGACAGTTTTATAATGGGGTATTGGTATGGCTGAAGGGGTGCCCACTCTATTACCTGCCGAGGGACCCATTTTACCATGATCCAGCTGTGAATCTAACCCTAATCTGCACACATTTGCAAAGGACTCTAACCCCATATTCACTGCCATGAACTGTTGTCATCAAATGAGACAGATGAATAAATGGCATCCAAAGGCTACGATGCTAAAATCCTTTTGGCACTGATTTCCATGGTAGTTCAGTCTCCCTAGGACTGTCTGAGCCCCTTAACATATAATAACTCATTCTTGGTTGGCAAGTCTAAGTCCAAATCTTTCCAGATGCTTCCACATCTGTTACTCAGACTCCAGTCTCCACGACCCCAACCGGTTTTTCTCTCAGTGAGAATCAAACATCTCTATGTAAAATACTCTGCCTCCATTGACATTTAAAATTCACTGCTCATATGTCTCTTTATTTATATAATGTGGATGTGGCCTCCTCCACTGAAGGCATTTATGCATCCTTCTCCCAGATATCCCCAAACCTGCATTTCACATATTCCACAACAGTCACGGGGGGCACCTCTAAACAGACAGATAGATACATAGATAGATAGACAGATAGAAAATGCTGCAGAGTCCACCAGTCCATAAAATAATTCAGTTTTATTGAACAGAATGAAAAATACTGATGCAGACTCTTCTTGTATATACACGTAAAGTAAAACAAAATACATAACGAACCTTTATTGTTAGTTCTATAAAGAAAACTAAAAATGCAGTCACACATACTGAAACAAATACAAAATATGTAAAGGACCTGGACCCTTTCTGTTAGTTTGACAAAGAAAAATAAAAACACAGTTTCTTAATTCCACCTTCAACACAGACCAAAGGAGTTTTCAACCAGCTTCGATTTTTTACAGAACTTTTGTCAGGAGATGGCCAGGCTTTTCTAGATGATTCTACATTGTCTTGTTCTCCTTCCATGGCCCGTCATTCCCCCTGTGAGGCATATGTGGAGTGCTGGGGAAAGGACTTCAGCCATGGCAAGTTCAGAGATTGTTTTTCTTTTTTTGTTTTTCTTTCTAATCTCCTGTATTGTAACTGTAACAAATGCTCATGCATATATAAGTGTTTCCATATGTGCCATCCCTGGTTGGACTGTTGCACATTGCTAAGCAGCTGTGGGTATTATAATCCACTGAAATGGGCCCAACCATGGTCACTGCATTTGAGCTGGGTGACAGAACATCAGCCTATTAGCTACTTTTTTCCATTTCCCCCATGCCAGCTTCTTCATCAGCCAAGATACTTGCCAAACTTTGGTTGCTTGGAGCATAGCTAGAACTCAATCCCGCTTTACTGCAGATATGGCTAAGTGCCATATAGAAAGTGCAGAAATAGATTTGGGATGAATCATTGGGAGGTGGAGTGATAAAAAGCTGGATGGGTAAAAGGTCAAAGAGGGTCAAAGTAAATTAAATCTGCTCAGGTGAAAGGATGCTGACATTGGTGAATACACTGGCCAGTCCTATTTGTATTGTCTGTATAAGTGATAGAACTCAAGGTCTTTTGCTGCTGTCATAAAGGCATGACCTAAGTAAGCTACTTCCTGGAGTCTAGGATTTCATTCTATAAGCCTTTTTTGCCTGTTGTGTGACTCTGTGCAAGGCACTTCACTTAACAGTGTTCTCTGGCTAAGTCTAAAAAACGTCCATGTGGATCGGTGCTCTAATCCATTTAACAAACAAAAATAAAAAGTGCAAGGCAGCTGCTGGATATAAATGACTGAAAACACTTGGTAAGATATGAGGCATATTATAAAACACAGCAAGTTAAAGTCACTACAGAAATGGGAGATAATGTGTATGTGTCTGAGAAGCAATAACATGTGGAAAGAGTGTCAGGTGACGGGGAAATAGTAAAAAGCAAAACCAGAATCAGGCTGAGGTATGGTCATGTCAGCAATGTGGCCAAACAGCAAGGAAGAAATGTGGAGTAACACTATGCATAACACGAGGCATTGCTCAAAGATTTTATACCTCTGTAAAGAGAGCTGGTACCAGAGACCTTCCTGTCAAAGATACAGAGTGGATATCAGCAGTGCAGAGGAATGCAGCGAATATGGTGCATGGTTTCCAACAGTAATCCATTCACGCGTAGGATATTAATATGTACAGTCTTAAAGAAAAGAGGTGGGTGGGGTCACAACAGAAATATTTACGCTCATCAAAGGAATCTGCATAATACACATAGCCACGTTTCTTTCAGTAAAAGACATATAAAGGAGTAATTACTGCAATGATATTATGCCACCTTTCCAGAAAGTAAAAGTAAACCAAATGCCATCTTATTACTTTTTCTTCTTCAGCACTGGATTCTGATTTTTACACTGTAGTGACTGCCATCATCATTTTTATCATAATTATGTCATGACTATAAAAGCAGCCTTGTTGTAAAGCTTACTTATCTGTAAAATAAAATAAACAAGGGGGCACAATTTGGATGAAGGTGCAAGGTGGAAAGCTCAATGGGGAGCCAATGGACCCTTTTCTGTAAAAAAGCAGTCGAGATTTGTAGCAACATTCCCGAAGAGATGATAGTATTTGTAGTAAGAGCATGATTAAAAGAATGCATACATTGGAATAAGATACTATTTATGCTGTATGAAAAGAAAAAAGCAAACTGACAGTTTAGTAAAATCTGCAGCTTAGGTAAAGTATGGGGGAAAATTGTAGGCAGACTATGCGGGATAGGCATTCCTTTATCTGCTTTCAAAGTCTGTATTTTATGGGGTGATGCTTCCTGCAGATTTAAATATTGTATACCTTAAATCAGATGCTAGGGAAACTAGTACAGAAAAGAGTAAAATCCCAAGAATGGAAGACATCCCTGATCAGTATCAGCAAGAAACTACATTCCCTCATAAAATCATCCAGGGCTAGCTTCGAAAGAAAAATTGCCATGGACTCCAAAGATAACCACAAGGCATTCTTTAGCTAAGTCAAGAATCTAAGTGGCAATTCTCAGATCTGCTCAAAGTTAGTGCACAACAGCACAAAATACACTGAACCATATATAGCCAACATGCTGGCAGACAGGTTCAGTGCAAACTTCACCCCCCTCTCACCCCAAAAGGGCCCATAACTGTACCAGAAGACTGTAGTGCCCCTGAAATCACAGATCCTCAGGTTAAAACAGTCCTCTCCAAAGCCAAAAACACAGCATCAATGGGACCGGACGATGTCCCAGGCTGTGTCCTACACTAGCTCAAAGATGAACTAACCCCCTCACCTAAACACACTGTTTAAACTCAGCCTCTCCACAGGCTACATGCCCACAGAGTGGCACACAGCAATGGTTAGTCCACTCCACAAAGGTGGAGCCACAATGGACCCCGAGAACTATCGCCCTATAAGCCTGACTAGCTTGGTCTGCAAAGCTATGGAGCATATCATCATGGATCTCATTAACACAGACATTGGGCACCTCCAAACACTGAACCCTACCCAGTTTGGCTTTGTTAAGGGCAGATCATGCCTTCTAAACCTGGACTTCTTTGAAACACTTACCAAGGATATAGATGAGGGAACGGTGGTCCACACAGCCTACCTAGACCTCGCAAAGGCCTTTGACACCATTCCCCACTCAGGTATTATAGACAAGCTCACCAGCCTGAACATAAACCCCTACGTCACGAGATGGGTTGCCAACTGGCTCATGGACAGAACCCACATGGTAAGAGTTGTGGGAGCTAGGTCTGACTCTAAACTGGTTACAAGTGGCATTCCCCAGGGCTCAGTCCTAGGACCCATCCTGTTCGGCATATACTTCTCAGAGGTACAGGCAAGCACAGGAGGACTATGGCTGTCCAAGTCTGCAGATGACTAGGGGCTATAACTGACTCTCCAGCTGACACAGACATCCTCCAAAAGGGTCTCACCGAGACAGATACCTGGTGTCAAAACCATGGCCTCAAGCTAAATGCCAAAAGTGCATAGTCATCCCCTTTGGAAAAAACAAAGTACCCACAAACTTCCACATATGTGGTAGCCCCCTAAATATGGAAGACGTAATAAGAGATCTGGGGACCCAAGTAGATAGTAACTTCTCCTTTGATAATCACATTGCCAAAGTGGTTAGAAAATCCTTTTATGTGGCCCACCTAATCACAAAAGGGTTTGCATCCAGATCGAAAGAGGTCATTGGGCCCCTCTACACATCACTCATCAGACCCATTATAGAGTACAATACCCCCATTTGTTATGTACCTTACAAGACACCTATAACAACTGGAAAGACCACAGAAGTACCTCACCAAGAGGATCACTGGCCTCAAGTAGATGCCCTATGCAGCTCGACTGAAGAAACTCCAGTTGTACTCGGTTGCATACCGCCTACTCAGAGGAGATCTCTGCCTGACATACAACGCCATGTCCAACCCAGAATTGATGAACATGCTCCACCTAAAGAAAACCATATCCTCTTGAGCCACATGCTCCAGGGATCTAAACCTCACCACAACAATAAATAGGACATGCTGGAGGGCTAGATTCCTGTCCCAGAGACTTCCCATGCTCTGGAACAAGATTCCAATCTACATTAGGCAGAGCTCCTTGCTAACCCTCTTCAAGGAAAACCTTGACGAGCAGATGGGAAACAGAAAGTTTACCCCAGCGATCACTTCAATGGCTCTGCTGGACAGAGGCACATGGAACTAATCTAAGGGGGTGGTAAAAGCCAACACATTCCGGCTAGGCTTATAAATGCCTTCGGGCAGATATCCTAGTACCTACCTATGAACCTAAGCATCTGGTAGTAAAGATCTGAATAATTATAGTAGATCAACAGAACAGAGTTTTGGTTGCCTTACCTAATAGAAGGACTTTTTATACTAAGCATTGGTTGTGCCATGGCTGAGTATTTAACAATAGGTTAGTATGGGCAATGCCATAGTATTAAAAAAGATAGTTATCTTGTATAATACAAAATAGTCAGATTACTTATATTTGAGCACTGTGAATATGTCAGCATAATATTTAGAGGGTAGCATTTAGTTGGCATCTGCAATGTTGTAAAAACTGCAGTGCAGCTGTCAGCCTCAGCAGTGATTTTCATCACTGAAATTATTATGTGCATGACTTATGTCCCACTATTAGCTCTGGACCAGTATATTAACTCATGCAGTATTCAGCCTTAAGAATCAATCAACTTCCTCTGATACAGCTGTCTTGGTAACACAATTTCATTCTGCCTTCTGCAACATTTAGTGGACTTCTAAGAGTTAAGTAGACATTACTCATCACTAGAGATGCAGTCCGAAAATACATTGCTATATTAGGCTCCAGTACCTTCATCACAGAGTGGTCTTGTTTTTCATTTTGATGCATACTTTTAAACAAAATAAGCCACGATAGAACCTCACATTATTCTCAACAAAATTTAAAAAAGGAAGTAAGTAAAAAGCAATGATATTTTAATTTGAAACAGGAAACTGCAGAGACATTAAAATGTGACCTCCATACTATGTATTTTTATAGGACTTTAAGTAATGAAATAAAAATAACTGAAAAAATATATATGGCTGTACCTTTTTGTCATCTATCTATCTATCTATCTATCTATCTATCTATCTATCTATCTATCTATCTATCTATCTATCTATCTATCTATCTATCTATCTATCCATCTATCTGTCAGTCCGTCTATCTATCTATCTATCTATCTATCTATCTATCTATCTATCTATCTATCTATCTATCTATCTGTCTGTCTAACTGTCTGCCTTATTTCTCAGGACCTCTTCAGAAGACAGAAGATCAAATGATGGAATATCAGAAAATCCTAAAACTAAAGACTTAAAACTGTATTTTCTTGAAACTGCTTTATCAATGTATAGTCTGACCCATACCTTTCAACCTCTTAGCACAAGAAATCTGGACAAAGCCTAAAATAATAGGGGGGACAAAGGCCCAAAATAGGGACAGATTTTAAATATTGCTCTTATAAACTTAGGAAGTTGCTTAGAATAAAAGGATTGGTGTTAGCATGCATTTTCTGAAAGATATGGAGTCTCATTATTTAGTGACTTCAATCCTCATATGACAGTTATCATAGGTAAATTACTCTGAGCCGCAACTCATATTTAACCAATGCAGATTGCGTGCACTCGCACGCACACACACACACACACACACACACACACACACACACACACACACACACACACACACACACACACACGCGCGCGCGCATGCGTGTACACACACACAAATGCATGCACATGCACATACACACACACGCAAATGCAGGCGCACACACACACATGTGCGCTCGCACACACACACACACTCACACACACATGCACGCACACACAGACGCACATACAAGTGTGTGCGCTCACACACACACACACACACACACACATGCACGCACACACAGACGCACACACAAGCGCGTGCGCTCACACACACACACACACACACACACACACACACACACACACACACACAGTCTGTGTTAAATGTTCGAACATCCAAAATGTCGAACATTACATGGTCGAGATCAAATATTCGACATTTGGATGTTCAAACATATAAATAAAAAAGAAAACACAGAAAAAAACACTTTAACAGTGTAGGAACGGAGGGCAATCCTCCCTGTACCCCCCCACACCCCTCCTACTTAAATATACCAACTCTGAGACGCACTTCAGTGCAGAAAAGGGAAATTCTCCCTATCTGCACCATACGGTGCCGTTGAAAGTCTATCTTCAAGCACTCAAAATTTGAAATGTTTGGTCTCAACCATGTAACGTTCGAAATTTTCAGCGTTTGAAGATTTGACAGGTACGCCACACACACAAACAGACACACACATGTGCGCACACTGACTTGCTTGTGTGCACACACACACATGAGAAGAAAGACAGTTTAAAACAAATAGCTATATGAGCGAATCACAAAAGGGTATAATGTCTCTCTCATCCATCTGGCCAACCATGTGTTCATCTATCACAATAACTTTTGCCATTTTTACAAGAGATTGGGATGTAACTTCAACACTTACAATCATCTAGAGGTAAGGTTCACACTGTGTTTTTCCACATTACAAACTCACATGCACACTCATACCTATGATTACTTTAGAGACCAAGTTGCACTCCCACATCAGGGGTTGCAATGAGTGCAGCCCCTCAAAAGATTACTGTTCTGATGTCTGTTGGTTTAATATATTGAGACGAGATGGCTATACAGTTATAGAACTGATCACTGTAGATCATGCATTATATATTTTGCATCAGTAAGCCAAAGTGGGCCCTGTGCATGACCTTATCCACCTACCAATGTGTGTGTTATCATTGTTCTCTCATTCTGTTAATGAGTCCCATAATGCAAAATGGATTAATATATTTAACATTCATCTTGTGTCAATTAAAGACTAAATAACTCAGATACTGCCACAAATTGGCCAGTGTGACAGAACAGCAACTAACAATCTGTCATTAAACTGGGACAGAGCAAAAATCATGCTGAAAAATTATCTTAGAGAATAAAGACCATGGGAAGAGATTTCTAAAACATTAAATAATATTATTATGAAAACATAATCCAGAGAATTTCCAAGATAATAAAACTTAATATCATTAGCACAGACTAAAACAAATTATTCAGTACGTAGCTATAACTTTGCCTTGTTTGTTCATTTAAAGCAGTTCTTACTACACTTAAATTGACAGCATATTTGCTGATTTACTCTGAGGGAGAATAGCTCATACTAACGTGTGAGTTTTTGTCTACACTGATTTTGTTAAGATACGTTTGTTGTGGATGGCAGTGATCGGGAATACACAAACAGCATTGGCTTCAAACCAGCCTCAAAACAATAAATTATGCAGATTGTTATAAAATGCCATAAAAAATCTTGAAATGGATAGATCACAATCTAACATTTATGCTCACCTTCCAGAATATGTTGCCTCTAGAATTGTTAAAGAGATAAATGAAGTGCTTATTGCCAAATAACTTATCATGTTCTAGGGAGAACTGTATATTTATGAGTCCATCCATAACTTTTCACATAGACTGATTTCAGTTCTAAATAATAATTATAGCTTATTTTCTGATGTTTATAACAAGAAAATGTTTCCTTTTACGTCTAATAATTTTCAGTTGAGTAAAATAAATTTCTACTATGCAGACATACTTATCTTGCTATTAAAAGTGTTTGCATTAGATAAGGTAACAAAGTTTTATTGGTGTAGACGGATAATGCTCTGAGAATGTCTCAGGTGATCCAAGTGCGGACAAATGTTGGGGCAGGTTCACGGTAAGCAAAGAATGATAAGGATTAAGCCTCTTCACTTCTCGTCAGTGAGTGGGATGTAAAATATATAACCTAGATTTACTCCTGGTACATAACTCACATGACAAAATGCTAATTGCACAGATGTGCTGTCACTACAGATTTCACAGTTGGATGATGCAAATCTGCACGTTGATCACATAGCCCATTGCATGCCAGCCCCCTTGGACAGTATGCAGCATTGACAGGGCAAAACAACAAAATAGGGACCTCGACCTATGATCCAGCCTCTTGCCAGCAGCAGCAGATCGCATAGCCCATTGCATGCCAGCCCCCTTGGACAGTATGCAGCATGCACAGGGGAAAACAACAAAATAGGGACCTCGACCTGTGATCCATCCTCTTCCAGCAGTAGCAGCAGATCGCAAGGTCACATACTTCTCATACAAAACTCATCATCTCCAGTTAGAAGATGGCGGGCAACCCAAGCCCAGAGAGTTTACACACAGGTGATGTTACCCGTAATGTCTGTAGCAATGAGTGAGTTGAGGCTTAAAGAGGATCTGTGTGGCTGTGATGCAAACCCTTGCAGCCCAGCCATGTGAACCTTATGGAATAAGAAAACAATGTAATAAAAAAAAAATTCCACTTTACTGGTGATACACTTAAATAACAAAACAGACATTTGATACATTTAGAAAGGCCTTTCACAGACAGATATTACCACATTTTCATTTTCCTGTTAATGTAATAGAGGTAATTCTTACCACTTGTGAACAACTGAGAGCTTTGCATATCAGATGAATGACCAGAGTTGTTTTACTTAACCAGATATACCAGGCAAGAGTTTTCATTTTCTCTACTTTTTAGTCAATGGTTAGTACCCCTTGCAAAGGCAATAAGGCAGTCACAGGCATTACTTAGCAGATGTAATATATTAGCATATATTTGCTGACAACTGTTTAGTTCCCTTAACAAATCAAGGTCACTGTCATCCACAACAGGTGTATCTTAACAAAATAAATGCAGACAAAAACTCACAAGTTAGTATGACCTATTCTCCATCAGAGTAAATCAGCAAATAGGTTAGCCATTTACATATAATAAGAACTGCTTTAAATTAATGGTTGCCCACATTACCCTAACCTTCAAGAAATTTAAAATAAAATGTCTTAAATTACTCAGTAACTCAATTGTCAAATCAGTAAATTAAATATGTTCAGTCAAAGCATGCCACAGAGACTATAACTTATACAAATATTCATAATGCCATAAAGTCCATACAAAGCCGACCCTATTCCTCACTGTCTGCAGCCATTAACGTCTTGCATTTATACATTTTATCCGGTTTAAATTATGTTCAGTTTATTCTCTAAGGGCAAGAAACACTCTTTTTATGTATCACAGGAACAACTTCAGGAAAAATTTTAATACAATATTCTACTGGCAAACAACATAGGCCGTCCAATAATGTTTGTATTTGTTTCAGATGCTCAGGATTCAGACTTGAACACAGAGACTGAGTTTGTTTTATTTTGTGAAATTATGTGCCTTTTGTGACACGGCTTGAATTTGCAGACAGCTGATAATGCACTTTGCTGTGTATATTCATCTTACTATAATTGTCCTTGTGTTTAACTTTATCAGGTACACCATATTGTAATCACCAACATATGTATGAACATAAAGAAACCTGTATGTTCTCATTCATTGCTTCACTGAGTCTGTAAGCACTCATCTATCCATCCAAAACCTCTTTTCCCATTTTTGCACATGACGTCAACAGTGTCAAACATCTAGAGCCAGGTTGCTTGCCTTGTCATTGTTGTTCTTCCATACCACACACTCAAATGCATGCTCACACTTATGGCCAGTTTAGAATGTCCAAGCCACCTACTGCATGTCTTTGGAATGTGGGAGGAAACCAGATCACCTGAAGGAAACCCATGGAACACAAATAGTACATGCGGACTTTGCACAGAAGATACCCCAGCTGAGTATCAAACTGGTGAATGTCTTGCTGTGAGGTGGCAATGCTATCAGCTGCACCACTGTGCTGCCCTCTGTAAGCACCATCACCAACATTATAAATGTCAGCATTACTTTGCTTTCCACACCTTTCAAAAACAATCTGATTATCAATGTGTTTAACTTCAGACACATTCATGCCTGTGTGTGAGCACACCAGCATTTGAGCTGAAAACATTTGAGCATTCTCAGAATTCTGTATACATATATATATATATATATATATATATATATATATATATATATATATATATCAGAATTATTATGTGTCTGAACTCTGTACATTCTTTTACTCACACCCACATTTCCACAACAGTGTGATTGGATCTTTTTTTCTGTATACGTTTTACCTCCATGCCTCCTAACCATTGAACCTACAGTTACTATAGTTGAGCCCAGGATGATAAACATCACTTTGAATAGGAGTAATTTGAAATGATAGCCAGTATTTTCTGTTTCTACTTTCACAACAACATAATCTATCCTAAGGGTTTCAATTTATAACTGGAGTAAGTGAACAGAGTATAAGCAAAATAACAAAGTGGACCAGACAGATTCATTTTTTACAATGAATCTGAAACAGTGTTACATGCAACTCATGTATCTAACACAAAAAATATTTCTGCCTTCAGTCTTCTACCAGCAAGTAGACCTCACCTGTTATTATCATTTATACTGTAGACATTCTGCATTTCATCTGTACTGCAACCATTTCAGCATTTAATGGTGCATCTTCTTTAGCAGAATGAAAATCTTCCTTATTTTATTACTGCATTTACACATGTTGACAAAAATTATTAACATTTCCACAAAATATGCATTTTTGATTATGAATTTAGAATGTCTTTTTTATGCTTGCTGCCATACCTAAAAGACGAGACTTCTTTAACTGTACATTTGCCATCTCAGATTACCTTGTGACATTGTTTTTAGTTTTGTTTTGCTTATAAGCTTCTGTCATATCTTAGGTTCATAATATAGCCATTTACCTTATGCGAGAATCAAACCCTGGACCTTGTGTCTGTAAGGCAAGTATTTTAACCATTATACCAATCTCCCAAAAATCCAATTTCTGTTTTTATTTTAGATACTTTAAAGTCTTCATGCAACTGTATTTTTTAACAAGAAAGATCTTTATTAAATTGTCACTTATGCAAAGGCAATCGTATATTTATATAAATGAAAACAAAGTACATCAACAAAATCCCAGTTGCATGCATTTTACATCACAAATCATACTGATACAATTTTAGTTGCAAACATTATACATCACTTATAATATATTATTTGAAATTTGTTAGTTCACTCAGTTCACTCAAAACAAACCATATCATTTCCATTATTATCTTCATGCAGTACATGCTTTCTTTTATAACAACGTTCATTCATTTCAGCATTGCATAAATTGCACAATTCCTCCCTTCTCTTAAATTTCATTCCTCCTCCTCCTCCTGAACATTGTTCTGAATGAATTGCTCCTACAAATTCTATTTATTTATTTGCAGTTTGTTTCTTCTCTTTACCTTCAGTCCTTTTATCTCCTTTATAACATTCAGTACTTTGCTTATGGTTGGTTTAGATTTCCATTTTCTAGTAACTGCTTTTTTGGCTGACAATAGCATTATATAGGGAATTCAGTTTCTATATCCCAGTTCAAAATGCTCAGAGCCTATTCTGTAGGGAATTTTTAAAATGTGCCTGCTTGCTGCATTCCTAAAAACGCATTCTCAATTACGTTGTTCTTTTCCATCATACTTCCAGTATTTGATATTTATTTAAGGAAAAATACTAAGAAATCTGCTTAGGGTAGAAAAATACCTATGCTAACACTTACATACAAAAATCTAAAACCTTCTGGTCATTATATTGCCTCCTTATTTATTGACCTCCCCATTTCATCATTATTCCTTTCCATTTTGACTTATAACCTTTTGCTTAAATTGTGTGTGTGTGTGTGTGTGTGTGTGTGTGTGTGTGTGTGTGTGTGTGTGTGTGTGTGTCAGCCTTAACTGCATAGTTATACAGTATCCCATGAAATCACATAATCCCAAACCACCTTGTTCTATGGGGAGAATCAATTTAACTTTTGTCATCTTCCCCTCCCAATTAATTTCCTTCAAATATTTATTAATTATCATCCATAACTTCTCCACTTGTTGACAAAAATATGTCTGCCCTATACATATAACTCAAGGGACTAAAGCATTTTCATTGCTTGTATCCAACTATCCATAACCATAATCAAGAGCTTCCAGATTCGCAGTTTTTGTATTATCTTTTCTTTAGCTTCTTCCCACATATCCTTAGCTGTCATTGTAGAATCATTTTTAACCTGTTCTCCCAAATACTCCAACTTATCTTGTCCCCATAAATATGGGTATTGATGAATCAATTCATGTGTGTTTACTTAGTTTACTGCTCCAGCCTTTGTTTTATCTTCATTCATTACCCCAAAAAGTATTGAAACAAACTCAAAACATTCCACACCACCAAAACATTATTTTCTGGATTTATCAAGTGCAAAATATCATCCACATATAACGGTAACTTTTCTTTATTACCATTCCAGTTCTATCCTTGAATTTGTAGCCCCTCACTTTCTTTTCTAATGGTTCTAACTATAAAGCAAATAACAAAGCCCTACCTAATTTTTCTGTTCAAATGCAGCTTGTCAGAGAGAAACGTTCTCACCTTAACTCTTGCCTCTGACTCTTAGGTTCATAGGTTCATAGGTTGGTACTAGGCTACCGGCCCTAGGGCCTATACATGCCTAGCCATAACAGTTCCCTGGCTATTTCTTCCCACAGTATTCATACATCATCTTTATTAAGCACATTACCTTACCAAATTCACGTTCGTTTTTCTAGCAAAATGTATCTCCAGTGAAATTGCTGTTTGCACCCTGAACTTCTTGGTATAATTTAGTTCTCTTTGCTGTATTGCAGATATAGACAAAAAGCATTCCATGAAAAAACTGATAAGGCAGTCAAACTGATAAAAGGCTATTACTTCTATATATTCTACATTAAGTTCTTTTGAATATATGCTTCCATCTTTCAACTTATTTGTGCAGGGTAATGCTTTGCAGGTCGCTCTTCTATGCAATTGCTGCATCTCATCTGTGAATCCAAGTCACATTTCCCCAGAATTTATGACTCTATGCAAGAAACAATAACAAAAAAAAAAAACACTAAATACATTTTGAACCCCTCGTCTCCTTTTAATTTACATCAAACTTACAAAATTATATGCATTTTCCAAACTTAGACATTGCTTCTCCATACAAGGGCAGTTGCCCCATATAGGCAGCTACACCCGCAGGCTTTGCCTATTAAAAATATAGGTTTCATTTTTAAACTTTTGACATATTATAAATATTATCACTTCTAATGCTACTGGATACACTGCCCAAAGCACTGAACAACAATTTATTAAGATCATTATAAATATTTATTTGTTTAGCTAATACATTATTAAAGCCTTTTTTTCTCTTAAAAGGAATGGTATTAACATGGTCTTGAATACATTCACAAATGCATCTATAGGTCTACAAGCAAGTTAATGATATTAAGAAAAAATATATTTAATAATACATTAGATATTAAGATGGCAACTTACACTAAACTTTCAGCAGACCTGGACTGAATGATCATATCAATATTAAATTTTATTTTAAAGCTTTGCCAGTTAGGAAATAAAATGGAGTGTATTTTATGATGCTTTATTATCCCCTAAATGGCTTGCTTTTCTAGTTCAAAATAGTTTTTTAGTTTTTATTTTACAGTTTGTCATGCTTGGACAGTAATTTATTTGTATGATTAATCATGCTGGAAGTGTATGCTAAAGCACAAGTTCCCCTTGCACAGATACTGTCACAATATCAATGTACTAAGGCTATTGGGGATGGAATTATTTGCGCAAGTATTTACTTTATTTGTCTTCACTAAAATGCTTTCCATTTCCCCTTTTAACACTAATTATGATGTTTCTTATGTAAATGCCTCATACCACATTCTACAGTCATTTCCTGATTTATTTCTTGCATCTATAGACTCACTGTCTCCAGCACATGCATTGGCTAATGAAGAAAAACAAAGCTAATAGTTTTACAAATGCAAGAAACGGCTTTCTTCAAATGCTCAAAAACATAACATTTTCATGCGTTCCATTTTGTTTGCTTAGAAAAAACAAATCCTTGTCTAAGGCATAAAAATAAGAAAATTAGACTATACTTCCTTCTTTATAAAAACAGGAGACACTATTATATTTTAATATACACATAATATGAGCAATACAGTTTTACAGTGCCCGGATATTGCTTATATTCGACTTTTATCTTATAATGGTATATACTCCGGATACATTACAGTGAAGAAAAAGTACTTTTTACTTTAATATGATTTACATAAACAATAGTCACTGATAAGACTCCATCCACATCACATTTAAAATACTTCTGCATACTGTTCTGAACTACTTTACAATATAGCATGTAATTTACTTCAAGAAATTTATTTACAACTCCATTTCCTTCATTAGCCTTCTAAACATTAACGACAAAGTGGGGATTGTTCTTTAAAGTCCTCCCATCATTTTAATGTGGTCAACAAACTTCCACTCTATTTTATTCACTTCTTCTCACAGAAGCTCAGTTCTTATGTCTAAACTGCATTTTATGGAATGCCACTTTACAGTTCTTTCATTTATTCCCTAATGTTGCATTATTGTTGACCTTCTTCTTCCTCTTTACCACCAAATACTTTGTCTGATTCATGTCCAAGGTACTCCTGAATTTTCTAGTCAGCTCCTTGGGTTTTACTGTCGCTCAATCATTTTCCTTTGGAAGAATGGAAAAGGTTTCACTGATAAGTTCTATGTGCTTTGTTATTGTCAGAAGAATGAGAAGCAGATTCCCCTTCAGCTTGCTGGCTCACTGGTTGCTGGGGTAAATATTTTTTTTTCTTTGTTTGCCTGTTGTGTATCCAAAAGTGTCTATGATCCTCCAGGAAAAAAATATACTAAAGACAGTTGGATATAGTGACTTGAATCTCACACCTACTTCTTGACATCTCCTGATTCCAGTGAGAAGCTTCCTTCTCGTCTGCAGCGAATAGTCATTTTCCAAAAACACTCTGGTGTCTCTAATTTCTAATACTTTTCCATGATTTTGTCAGGAGCACATCTTTCTGCTTGTATGACTGCCCTGTTACTAACATAAATCCTGTCTTCTTTCTCATTGCCAGCTTTGGAACACGTGTACTGTGCTCCCTTTCAATTAAGAAATCTTGCTGTGGAATGCCAGCCCAGTTCCTTATTTGTACTTTTATAAAATGCATGCAATCTATTCCTTCCAGTTTCTCTGGTATTGCAGAAAAATCTCAAATTTTCTCTGCATGCTCAGTCTTCTAATTCTAGTATTTCTTGAAACAGATCTTCTTGAGAAGATTCATATTCAGCCAGTCTTTCTTTTATTCTGATCTTTGATTTCTGCAGTTTTATCAGCTTCTCTGAATAGCTACTTAAGGCCTTTTCTATTATTTCCAACCTTTTCTTATTTGACTTTTTGCATTCCTCCAGTGTCTCAGTTATTTTAAACACCTCCAAAAGGAGATGATATATTTTATTCCTCTAAATTGCTGGAAGCCATCTCCTGTCCCAAAGCTGAACCTGAACAGCTTTTTGGTTGAACAGCTGCAAGGCTCTTCCCCACCTCAGTTTTTATTCTCCTTTTCTAGATGATTGTCTCTTATTTCTTCTTTGTTGACATCCAGACAGTGTGTTATGACTAACCAGTAACTAAAATGTACCCAGAATGTTAGCTCTTATTGACTTGTTTCCACCACTTTTATTTTCCACACTGGGCGAGCTCTAATCAACCTGCTTTTTTAGAGTGCAGCTATCTTTGTATGCCCTCTTACCCTACACACATTCAATGTTTTTGCTAGTGATAAATCTCATCAATCTGCCTCTGATGCGATCATTTAAAATATCACAGAAATTAATGTCTCATCAGTAAGTCATCTGAATCATAAACCTCATAGTTTCTTGGACAGCATTCCACTTTTACCCCTGACTTATCTGCCCATCCAACCCAGGATCTCACAGTTGTTCTTTTTTTGGGTGCCCTAGATATAGACTTTTAAGAGATGGACCTTCCAGCTTCTTGTGTCAACTTCATGATAATCAATGAAAGCCCCAGGGAGAAGAGAACCAAAAGATGAGTTGCAAACATGGATACAAGAAAGATCATTGTTGTGCCAAAAGGTCATAGTGCCTATCTGTGGGGGCAGCTAGTGCAGTGACATCAGATGGTCATCACCACACACTGTTTTGTCCTGAAATGACGTGTAAGGCTCCTGTTCTCCACCAGAGGTTGCCCAGGTTTTGAGTTTCCCTAAATACTACCCTAGAATAGGAGAGCTGGTCATCAGCTTCATCCTTTTCATCTGGTCAGCCCTACTGATGACCCTAGTCCATTCCTCTGGCACAGATATATTGTCTTGACAGAGACAGACATTGCCTAAGCACAGACAGCCACCTTGTCTTGGCACAGATAGATACCTTGCCTATATGCCATCAGCTTGGCTTATCCATTACTCTGTCCCTTGAGCTCAGTTAAATAAGTGTCAACAGTTTCTTGAGATCTCTGATTTGGAGTAAAAACAAGTTGCCAATATAAGGATGTTTTTTCATGGGCTTACTATATGCTTGGAATTTAACTTTCATGTTTTCTAACTTATCTTTTCCTTTGTCTTTAAGGTTAGAAGTGATAAATACTTTTATAGCATCTTCATCTGGAATATTTAGAGACTTTGCACACTGGATTTTCTTCAGCTGCTCAAAATTTTAAATCCACAGTTAACAATTCTCAGATAAGTTACCATGAACTGACATCCTGAGCCAAAATAATGAAGATAACAATGTTTTCTTCCTCAGAATGCAATAACTCACAAGATAGATCGCATAAAACAGTATATGCATCTAAGGTTAATATCTTTCAGTCTTCTTCTTCTTCTTCTTTCGGCTTTTTCCCGGTTAGGGGTCGCCACAGAGGATCACCTGTCCGCTCATGATTGGCAGTGGAGTTTTACGGTGTTGAGTTGCCAGCCCGGCACCCAACCTTCCACAGAAGGCACACACACATGCACACACTCATGCCTAGGGCCAATTTAGAGTGTCCAATCCACCTACAGCATGTCTTTGGGATGTGGGAGGAAACCGGAGCACCCGGAGGAAACCCACGCGACCACAGGGAGGACATGCAGACTCCACACAAAAGGCACACCAGCCAAGAATTGAACCGGAGAACCTCTTGCGGTGAGGCAGAAACGCTAACCGCTGCACCACCGTGGCCGCCCCTAAGGTTAATATCTTTCAATAAAAACAATAAATGGTTGCAGTGTTAATGCTATTTGTAGAGGAAAATGGAAAATGAGTATCTATAGTTGAGTTCTGGTTTAACAGTAGAAAAGAAAAGAACAATAAAACAAGGAGAAGTGGCTGCATGTGGCGCTGTTACGAATTACAACATCTGTGCAGAGCGAAGTCCAGAGAGGATAACGAATAGGTAGGCAAGACAGGTATCACAAAAATAATATTTATTTTTACATCATTTAATATCCTAGTATAACAAAACTATATATGCATGACTTAACCCAATGAAGAGGCAAACAGACACCAACTTTAAAAGTTTACTAGAAAGCAACTGTCTTTAAAGGAGTCATTACCTAATGCACATACCCAATAGGAGTTAAACTAATTATTGAAGCTAGAGAACTAGTAGCCCTGCATATTATATCTATACACTTGGGTATGTAGGAGAACTCACAGTATTTCCCAGAATCATTTGCACTAATACATCTTACTTAACACATAATCTTGTACCATACAGTTCTCATATAGGTTCATAGGCTATTACTAGGCGTGCACTCCAGGAGACCATTAATGACCCTAGCCCAAATTCCTAATTGTCCCAAAGCACTGTATGGTTAAGTGACATGCTCAAGGTCACACAGTAAGCAAAGCAGATGAAGGTGGAAAGAGTCTAACCATGCACCCACTAATTAAAAAAACACACACACACACACACACACACACACACACACACACACACACACACACACACACACACACACACACACACACACACACACACACACACACACAAATTATACACAGTCTTTTTCTGGGGGCTGCCTGGGAGCCATGGCTGATTAAGTGATTTGCTCAGATTCACACAGGAGTTATATGGGCACTGGGGGGTTATTGGCTACAAGTACACATTCTTAAACCTCTGCATCAAAGTACCAAACACATAAGAATATCAACCAGTAATACTGTGACCTGTTCCTTTGTTGCACTTCTGTCAGTGGTTACTATGGAGATAAGAAAAGGAATATGCTATTAACTGAGACTCAGCCTAATAGTTTTAGCCATACATTGGTCACTCATATAAACTTCTAACTTGTCCATGTTCTTTTGGACATTGTTGAAAGTTGAGTTGTCATGCTAATAAAAGTGTTCTACCTAATTAACAACTAGAAATGGTCTCAAATGCAGTGTTTACAGATTAATATCTCCAATAGGAAACTATTTATTTGTTTTTCACATTTATTTTTAAGTTCAGAAAGTACAGAACAGGTGTCGTATGTTTGTTGTGGTTACCCTGTAGGCATATATCCAGGTGGACTGACTTCCCTGTTTTTGTTTTAAACAGACCCCAAGCACTTTCATTACTGATTTGAGTTTCCTGACTATTCATTTCTGTAATTAAGGTTTTCTATAAAAAACGCATCTCCTACCATTTTAAAATTCAAACCCTTTAAATAATGCTACATTTCTTTTAGCACCTAATTGCTCACTACATGGAAATTAAAACCTATTTCTATAGTCTATTAAGTATTTTAGGCAGTCATAGTTCATAGCTGTTTACCTAGCTAACAACAAAAGAGGCCTTTTTAAGCCTAGCCATGCATCTCAAGTGAGAATCAAACCCTGTACCGTCTGTCTGTGAGATAAACACCTTAACTATTATTACAACAACCAACCTCTAAGTACAAGGCTAGCTGCCCTTGTGGGCCATCTTAAGCCTGGCCAATTTCCCTCAAAGGTGCAAACTCTGTACTTTGTGTCAACGTGGCAAACACTTTAACCATTATGCCAACCTCCAGCCCTATTATGCTAACCCCCAACAAGATATGACACTGACCTTTTTTGAAAATAAGGTTTTCTTTTGTCATGTGCAGTATTATCCAAGGCCTCATAGTTGATTACTAGACTAACAACCCAGAAGGCCTTTTTAAGCCTAGCCATTCTTCCCAGTAGGGAGATTCAAAACCTGTGCCTTGTGTATGTAAGGTAAATACCTTAACTATTATGCTAACCCCAGCAATGTGCTTGTATTCATAGTAAAGTTACATATAATTCTTACTCGATTTTACATTATTTACGAGTAAAAGCTGTGAGTAAAAACACTAGTCTGCAGAATGCATCTCTTTCATAGGTTATGAAAATAGCTTCTCATCTTAGTTATTAGTCAGTTCTGACAGCTAAAGGAAGTAGGCCAACATAATGTTTACATAAATATGCATAGAGAGGCAAATACCTTTAGATCCATGACCATTGTTCGAACAAGGTAGCAAAACAAAAGAGGGAATGTACAGGTATGACATAATAGTGCACCTAATATGTACTATAGCATGGGATAGTCATGTACATCCAACAAACTTGTGTGGGGGTTATTCTGTCAAGATGCTTGTCTGGAATGGAGCATTATGCTAATAAAACAGGTTATCAGCCTAATGAGTGTTTTTCTATAAGGGATGCAATGCTATAGAATTTCTGGTTTTGGTACTACACACAGCAACATGTGGTCACTTGCTTTTCCAGAGCATGTAATTTACATATTACCACATATTTCTTTGTTTATTACTTAGTCCTCCTTTCTTGTATTCTCTTATTCAAAAGACAGAGTGTTTACTAAGCTCAGGATATGCTACCTAGTATGTACCAGAATGCCATTTAACTCCTTTTTAAATTTACTTAATTCAGAACATATTAAATTTGTTAAAATGCTGTTTAGCTTCATTTTGCACAAGACCCACACTATGTATGTTTTGATTTTTTTCTGAAGTTTGGTTGGATTTTAGTAACCAGAATGTAGAACAAAGTGACGCAGAATGTCAGGTAAAAAACATGTATACTGATTAAGACAATGGTATTAAAAGGAAGAATCTACCACATACATTAGATTTTAAAACAACAGACAGGATAGCAGCAGATTTCTTCAGCTCCACCAATTTCATTACACTGACAGGAATTAATTACTTAAAAAATTAATTTTTGAAGTAATTTTCTTTCTAAATATGTTTGTTTTATATAGTTCTTGAACTATATCTAAAAAGAAATTAAATCTTAACAATATTCCTGTCAGAAATCACTTTGGAAATTTTCCTGTCAGTTTATCAGTCTGAAATGAGTTCCAGTAAGACAAATTCTCAAGACTCCAGCATCAAGAAAGAACTTCAGTCTCTGATAATTATAATCCAGCAACTTACTGCTAAGATGGATAAAATGGATACTAAAATAGACACCTTCATAGAAAAAACTACAAAACAGATAGACTTGTTACATATAGACCTGCAACAACAGAAGATCCAGATGACAGGCATAGAAGAAGCTGTGAATGACATGGAAAATAGAATACAAGAAGAGGAAATCAACATTGAGCTTCTGCTGAAACAAAATACACATTTACAAACAAAGCTGGATGACCTGGAAAATAGATCTAGGCGCAATAACATTAGGATTTTTGGACTGCCAGAAAATATTGAAGGTAACAATATTACTTCTTTTTTAACAACATGGCTCCCTAAAACTTTAGACTTACCAGAAGCATTCTCTTTTGGTATCGAAAGAGCACATAGATCTATAGCTAATACTAACTCTAACAAAAACTATCCTAGATCAGTTATAGTTAGATTTCTATCATCTTTTGATAAAGAGATGGTTCTTAAATCTGCTTGGGCTAAAGCTCCTGTTAAGATTAATGAGACAACTGTGTGTTTTGGCAATGACTATTCTTCCATGGTAATAGCTAAAAGAAAAGTTTTTCTGCCACTAATAAGGGAGCTTAAAAAAGCACAGTTTAAAACATACCTTCTGTTTCCTGCCAAGCTTAAAATCTTCCTTCCTGATGGTCCTAAAATTTTCGATGACTTAGACTCTGCCTTACTGTTTATCAAAAAATAAGATTTTGGATAAAATAGAAGAAATGGAATGGGCTAGTCCTTCATTAAAGAGACTGGCAACTGAAACTTCGTGGAAGACTTCAGAGAAGAAGAAGAGACTAAAAATCAAATGATCTGTTCTATGTTTTTTTTATTTCATCATTTTATTTCATTATTAATCTTTTAAATATAGTTCCTGCATTTCCAAGAAGCAACAAATATTTTGAAAAAGATTTAATCAAAGTTATTCTCTGTGTGCAAAGAAATGTTTTGTTTCATAACTAGTCAAAATATCTGAGATTTAATGGCAAGTTGTGATTCAACTTGTTTCTCTTTCTGAAAAGGAGAAGTAAGGTCAGTAATTTGATACATTTTTTCTTTATCTTTTTTTTTTTTTCTTCTCCTTTTCTTCTTTTCTTTGTTTAAACAATGACATTCTATTTAGATTATGTAGTGGGTAAAGGGTGGGGGAGGGCAGGGAGAGAAGAGTAATGAAAATATGATTAATAGAATAATAACATATTTATTCCTTGTAAAAAGTTTAAATGTTCTTCAAATGCTATTCCTAATTATACTTTCTTGATTACACTGCTTATGCTTGTTTGTAAATAATCTGTCATGCTTTAACTAATAATAATTAGAACTAAATAATAGTAAATAATATGTTTTATTTTTAATTCTATTAATATAAACAGTAAGTAATATTCCATTGTATTTCTTATAGCTTTCTCTTACATTTTTTTTATTTCTGCCTTACACCCTTTTACTTTCTACTCTCTTTTTCTTTTCTTTATTAATATATAGAAATGCTTTTGATCATATAGACACAGTAAATAATAAGATTTGCATAAAAATTGAGTTGGGACAAAAATATTGAGTTTTATTACTTATTAATAATTTTGGGCTTAATTTCACTTAGAGGCTGTAATAACCTGTAAAATACATTGTGAAGGTTTTGTCATGTTTAGATGCATTTACACTGCTAAATGAATGTTTGTCACTAGTTTTTAATAAGTTTCCCGCCAAAATGTTAAGAGAGACAATCTGGGATGTGGGCTGTCTCATGCACAGTGTCCATGAGCTACTTCAAAAGCTTCAACTCTCAGAATTCTCACAGAGAAGCTGAAAGCAGCTAGTCTCACCTTTGACCTAGATATCACACTGACACATCACAGATTCAGGAATGACACTCTACCAGGAAATAGAAATTATACAAATGCGACTATGTGAAGGAAAATGAACTCTTTAACATCTAAATGTGAGTTATTTTATATAATTACTTAAATATCTATGTTATAATTCATAAAATATGTCAGTTATAATGAGTTTAAATGATACAGTTTCTTGTAGTAAGTAAATGTCTTATTTTAGAAGGCATAGAAAATGAAACATTTATTCAAGTGTTTTTGAAAATCTACTTAACAGCAGCTTAATAATCTGTGTTAAAAACTTATGTTCCAAACATATACATTACTATAACTCATTTAATTCATCTGATTGACAAGCATAAATAATTTTATAACTCTATACTGGAAGAAATTGTCATGTGATATATTTTAAAGCAGTAGTATAGCATGGTTGTAAAATCTGGTTACTAAAATGTGTTTGCTGTGCATTATTTTGTATAAAGCAGACAGATTTATTGTAGGGACAGCAAGTAAGATGGCGCTCAGTAAGGACACAACCCAGTGAGATCAGATATATATATATATATATATATATATATATGTATATATATATATATATATATATATGTGTGTGTGTGTGTGTGTGTGTGTGTGTGTGTGTGTATGTGTGTGTGTGTGTGTGTGTGTGTGTGTGTGTGTGTGTATGCATATGTATATATATATATATATATATATATATATATATATATATGTATATGTGTGTGTGTGTGTGTGTGTATGTATGTATATATATATATATATATATATATATATATATGTGTGTGTGTGTGTGTGTGTGTGTGTGTGTGTGTGTGTGTGTGTCTGTGTGTGTGTGTGTGTGTATATATATATATATATATATATATATATATATATGTGTGTGTGTGTGTGTGTGTGTGTGTGTGTATATATATATATATATATATATATATATATATATATGTGTGTGTGTGTGTGTGTGTGTGTATGTATATATGTATATAAGTGTTTCTGAGAATCTGCATATCTATGCAGTATGATTTATAACAATTTCTATGAATACAATATTTTATTCTATTGACAATAATGAGTTTGAGTAAATGCTCATATACAAGCAATTCAAGGTTTTTGGAAGCTGTTAATTGCATTTACATGACAGAAAATAGATGCATCTTAATATATGTAATGTCTGAATCATATTAGCCAAAGTTTTTGATTTAAATGAATGTTAGAACTTATTTTTCTCTCCTCTTGATTTCTAACATCAAGATTATTTGAATGCTATTTGAATACAAGTGTTTTATATTACATGGATGTATATAGTAGTATGAACAGTTTTAAAAAAAAAAAAGGTTTATTTTAGTTTATATGATGCTGTTTTACCAAATGTGTAGTCTTGTCTTGCTAGATAATTGAATTGAAAACTGTTAACCTCAGTTAAATATAACTATTATTAAATTGATAAGGTGGTAGCTGAGGTACTGCTGCTTAGGGTAGGGGTTAACTTGAGTGGTAAATACTACTCTAAGTTGGAGTTTATAACTCCAGGCTGGATGCAAGGTTTAATCCTTACATTATTTTCACTTGTTCATTGTTATTTGTATATAGTTTTGACATCCACAATATATTTTGTACATTCATTGTCACTACAAACAAAATTGAATCCTATATGAAATCCCATAAGAGATTCAATAAATACAGCTATATTTAAAGGTACACCTAAAGGAGGAGATGTAACATTACTTATCTTGTTATTTGTTATTTTGATCATAAGATTCTTAAGTTTTAAAAATGCCAAATGACATCTTTAAAAGGAATTTCTTTAAACATTAATGGATTGAATAATCCATGTAAAAGGGCAAGTCTAATAAGATACATTAATTTACATAAGGCCAACTTAGTCTTCCTGCAAGAAACCCATCTCTTGAAAAAGATATTGATAAACTAGCCACAAACAAATATACAGTATTGGTTAGTTCATAGCACACACAGAAAAAGACAGGAGTGGCTATTTTATGGAATAAAAGTATGCCCATTCCTAAAACCATTAAGTCTTATCAGGATGACAAAGGAATGTTTTGTATGGTTACAATACAAATTAATGGGAAGACTTACACTTTAATTAATGTATATTGGATACCTGGAATTGGTATTAATACAGTGAAACATCATCTTGATAAGATCATATCATTCTCTATAGGAGATATTATTTTAGCTGGTGACTTTAATTGTATACTACATGAAAGTGATACTACCACTATAGGAAAACAAGAATTACATCTAATGCAAAACATTTAAATGATTTTGCTAATTCTTATCATTTGAATGATATTAATAATCAGATAGATTCAAAATCATTACCATACACCTTTTTTTCTAACAGATACAAAACTTATTCAAAAATAGATAGGGTCTTTATTTCTAACCAGATGGTAACAGATTTAATTAATTCCAAAATCATTTCATGTCCTATATCTGATCATAATTCATTTGTTTTTGAATTCATGATAAAAAATACTCATAATGTTCAGATCAAAAGGATACCAGCATACTTAACTCAACTAAAAGACTATAAAGAATATATACTTTCAGAAGTAAAACATTTTTTAGACATAAATAATACTCCTGAAGTCTCCATTGTTTATGTTTGGGATGCCTTAAAATCATATCTATATGGACAAAGTATCAGATGGTATAATAATAAAAGGAAATCTTGGGATAAGGAATTGTTAGATATTCAAAGTAAATTAGACTCTTATAAACATAATAATAAAGAAAATATTATGGACAAGAAAGTTATTGAAGAAATAAACAAACTAAATGAGAAATACAAAGAAATTTTAACTCATAAAGTTAAAATAACTTTAGAGAAATACAAGTTTTTGTCTTATTCAATAAGCCCCAAATACTTACATAGACTTAAAATAAAACAAAAAGGTTGAATAAACAAAACCATATCAAAGAAATCTTTTCTCTAAGGAAAAGAAGAATGTTTCTAGTATACCAGAAATACTAGATGAATTTAGAAATCACTTTCACAAAATTAACCATAATAACATTAACATGGAACCTAAAGATAAAATAAAGGAGTTTATAACCACAAACATGAATAAAAAGCTTAATAAACAACAGATTAAACTATTGGACAAAAGTATTTCATATACAGAGGTTATTACACAAATAAATAAGCTTAAATCAAACAAAGCACCGGGTAATGATGGTATTATACCAGAGATATATAAAATTCTTTCTAAAAGTACATATTCATTAATACATAAGGTTTTTATTTTGGCCCAAACTGAGTTAATAACCCCCCCATCTTGGCAATATACGTTTATTTCACCAATTTTAAAACCTAATAAAGATCCAACTAGATGTTCTTCATATCGGCCCTTCTCATTACTTAATGTTGATTATAAAATGTTTATGAGTATCTTCGCTGATAGACTGAAGACAATCATTCCTGGCATTATAGATATAGATCAGACAGGCTTCATTGTAAATAGAAATACTTTTGATAATATAAGAAGAACTTTAACATTAATAGATTTTGCAAATAGGAAAAAGAAAGATTTAACACTTATTAGTCTTGATATAAGTTCAGCATTTGATTCAGTAAGTTGGGACTATCTGTTTACCTTAATGAAGTGCACAAACTTCTCAGATGCATTTGTAAATCTAATTGAGCATTTATACAAAGGAACGTTGGCTTATATTAAGGTAGGAACATATGTTTCACAAAAAATACCCATTCTTAAAGGTACAAAACAAGGATGTCCACTTTCTCCACTATTATTCACTTTAGTAATGGAGCCTTGGGCTAATTTGATCAGAAACAGTGCTGACATAGAGGGTTTTGAAATAGATGAAAATACAACATCCAAAATTCAACTTTTTGCAGATGATGTTCTAATTACATCAGCAGGATCTAATTCTTCTATGCAGTCTCTATTTGATAACATGATGAATTTTAAAAGTATTTCTGGTTTAATATTCAATGAAGAAAAAACTAAAATACTACCTATATATATATATACACGAAAAAAATATTCTCATTAGTGATTTTACTAAATATGTACCCAATTCAGGTCAGATAACTTATTTAGGTATAATACTATCTAAAGATATTAAATCTATTATATATAATAATTATAATACCTGTTTTCTTAATATACAAAATCTTTTTAATACCTGGAATAATATGTTTTTTACTATGGAGGAGAGACTTACAATTATTAAAATGATAATATTCCCCAAGATTTTATACTTAATACAATCAATAATACTTCCACCTACAAAAATAATTATCAAGAAACTGAATACACTAATGTTAAATTTCCTATGGGCACCTAATAGACCTAGGATTGCATTAAAGAAACATACTAATAGTTGGTCTCAAGGCGGTATTTCTTTTCCAGACTTTAATTTATATACTATCTCTTCTATTGTAAAAGTTATTACTTTATTAATAGATCAGTCATATGTCGCAAAATGGAAAGATTATTGGGAGCTAATTAGTATGCACTTCATGAAAATCTCCTTAACACATAAAAATATGATTGTAAATAACTCCATGTTATGGTTACTAAAGGAATTTTGTACTTCACCTATTACACCTAAACATATGGTTTGTTACCCATTAAATATTATTATTAGTTATCATAACTTTATATTCATGCACCCTAAGTATAGGGAATGGAATTTTATTGTATTCCTATAATGTATACTCAGGGTATGCTTTTGTCATCTACTTCTGAAGGAACTCATTTAGCTATAGATAATGATCTAAAGTACTGGTATCAGTTGATATCTGATAATAAAGTTAAAAATCTAGATTTCTTAAAACAAGAATTTGATCTAAGAGAAACTTGCTGGTTAGAGGTTCAGACCTTTAGACAACATCTCATTAATAAAATAGATCTAATGTCTATAACAGTTAAAGAATCTATTCCAACACTGATTGATTACTTGATATTAAATTTACAACATAAAGTTTCTGATAAAAGTAAACTTTCATACATACATAAAATTATCAGACAAGAAACTTTTTACAGTGTAGATTCATACTGGAATGATTTCACTTCTATTAATGGGGACCCACCAAATCAACAAGATAAACAATATATATTGGAATCTGCTTATCGAACTACGTCTTCCATTGTCTGGAGACTTTATACATGGAAATTTTGACATAGATCTTTTTATACACCTTTGATGATGAATAAAATAAATAATAAAGATAATTTATGTAAGAGATGTAATGTAGAAATTAATGCTGACTGGGCTCATATGTTTTATGACTGCATAAAATTGAAAGAATACTGGAAGTCAATTAATGAATTTTTGCAGGCTCTTTTTACAGATAATTTCATTATTTCTAAATCTCTTATATTATTCAACACACCTGTACCTCAAAGTGTTAAAAAGGTTAAGCTTCCCTTGTTATGGTCTATTCTAGCAGTGGCTAGGAAAATAATAACTAGAAATTGGATTTCAGATACACCTCCTTCGTTTAATGAATTTAAAAATGTTATGAATATAGTGTGCCATATGGAAATAAACACAATTAGGACAAGAACAAATAGAAAAACATCTTATTATATTGTATGGGATAATTTACAAAATTTGTTAAAAAAATTTTAATTTCAATAGCATGGTATTTTAGTTTAATTAATTGATCTGATTGTAGTGGATGTCTTTGTAAATACTTTAGTTGTTTTGTTGAATATTATAATAATACCTATTTTTAATTACTTGTATAAAATTGTTATGATATTTCTCTTATATGTTAAAACAATAAACTTGTTTTGAAAAAAAAGATTTTAAAACAACATTTATTATGCCCAAAAATTATATCTTGAATCATTTTGTTCCTAATGAGGGAAATGAGTTTGTGCAACTAATTTGGTAATCTAGACGTAAAACAATATTTTATTACCTTTAAGGTCTGCAAACTTACCCATGTTATTACTTTAAGCACATGTACTGCATTTATGTTGCATCAAAAACACAACAAATGAAATTCTGGAACTGGTGTGCAAAAAATAAATAATAGTAATGAACGACCAGAATATCCAAACTCAGAACAATACTTTATTGTAGCTAAAGAACGGCTAAGCATTAATGGCTCTGATGATGTCAAAAGATGAAAGCGCTTAGCCGTTCTTTAACTAGAATAAAGTATCGTTGTGAGTTCGCACATTCTAGTCATTCATTATTGTTAATGTTGTTTCATTACTGTTACCAATAAAAGTGATTAGAGTTTCATCTAATTCTAGTTATTTATTTACATTTGTTAACTGGGTAAATTAATTGGTTTCAGCCAGGGGCCCACCCCCCCAAAAAAAAGACAATATATATAAAGGAAACATTATAGTAATACAACAATGAGATAACATACAACATGAGGTACAAATACAAAATGTAGAAAACAGAGTATGTTGTACCTAGTTGGAATGTGGTGTATGGTATGTGTAAAAAAATAAATAATTGCAATATGGTATTAAATTTAATGGTTGAATATTTGTCAAATGATTGTGAATAGCAGACAAAGACAACATATTTAAAATTAAAAAAAAAAAAGAAATATATATATATATATATATATATATATATAAAATTAAAATAAACACCGTGCACTAGAAGAATCTTAATTATATAAATTCAGACTTCTTTTAGGACTAGTAATTAATACTGAGCTAGTAGAAAGGAAATAAAAACTCAGACACTGAATAGATGATTGTAGTTCATTGTTTTTTTGTTTACATGTGACTCTAGTTACATATAATGCAAGTATTGTTGTATATAGGTTATTCTGATGAAGCTCTTCCACCTGAATAAGAGCGAAAGCTTAATCATCTATTCAGTGTCTGAGTTTTTATTTCCTTTCTACTAGCTCAGTATTAATTACTAGTCCTAAAAGAAGTCTGAATTTATATATAAATAATTATCCATTTTCAAAACAAGAACTGTGTAAATAAGTAATAGTTATCCATTTTCAAACCAAGAACAGTGTAAAAATAAATAATAGTTATCCATTGTCTATGCTGCAGGAGCATTGTTACTCTGTTTTTAAAGAACTTGAGTTTTTTTCCCTGAAAAATGATACTTGATTATTTTATATAATTCTTGAAGTAAGGCATTCCAGCAGGCTGGGGGAGTCTTGGAAAATGCCTTTTCACCTACTGCTAGTTTAAATGGTGGCCTGTTTAGGTAAATAGCATATTGATTATACAGGGGATAATCAGAATGAAAAGCAACATTTATTTTTTTTATTTTTAGAGAGGGAGGATAGTAGCTGTTATTTATTATTTTGTAAGCAAACAAAAGTACTATTACTTCTATGTAAATAAGTTAGCTGGAGGTGCCTTCCAACTATCTAATTGTTTGTATTCCACAAAGCCTAATTATTTCTTGAATTATTAAAAGTGAGTGATAATGTATGTCTCTCTCTCTCTCTCTCCAGTCTGTAAGAAATAAAAATAGTATAATGTCAACAATATTTAATATATAGGGTCGTATTCATAGCCATTATGTGATTGTGTAAAGGCTATTTGTGTTTGCTCATTTATGTAGCAAAGCCTCAATTCATAGAGGCCATTTATGCTAAGATACGATTGCTGCAAATTCATTTAAGAAACTGAAGTCATATTGAATTTCAAATGAGAAATGATGTAAAACGGCATATGCTTATAGAGCCTTCTCCTGCCTAATTGTGAATCATAGTCAGAAGTTCATATATTTCTGTGCTGTTATATGTATTTGTTATAAAAGGCAGAATCACACCTTTTCTATCTACTCTGCAGTCATAGGTTCATAGGCATTTACTAGGCTAACGACCACAAGAGCCTTTTTAAGCCTAGCCATGTATCCCAAATCTCTCTGATAAGTGTAAGCATGGGCCTGGGAGATGAACCATTTCCAGGTTACCTGTGTCCATTAGAGACATAGGTGCCAAACCAGGGATGAATTTCCAGTTTCCCATTAATTGTCCAAGCTGCACTTGAATTGGTTAGGGAGGAACTCTGCTTCACGTGGATGGAGTAGTTTCTGGGATACATACCTATCTCTCCAGCAGGCCCTATTTATATCACAGGTAAGGTTTAAGTCTTTAGAATGGGTAATTCTGGTGCTGTTTGTTTTGTGGATATGCAGGAGGTCCATCAGAGTGGGGTCTGACAATGCCCTGTATGCCAAGCATATATCTCCCCTCAAAAGCCTGTAGGAGACAAAATACAGGGATAGGGCATTGAAGCAGTGTGCATAGGACATATTACTTATGCCCTGTATTCTTTTAGTGGATGTTCCAATTGTTATATATGCCTGGTTAGCTACATACCAAAGGGGGCATTGTACTCAGTGATAGGTCTGATGAATGCCGAATACAGTGGGACAATGACTTCCTTGGACTTAGATGATGCAATGATGCTATCACTTTCTGCTAGCCTTGCTATTTCCCAGTGTGAATTGCTTGTCTTAGCCAAGCCAAAACTTCTCGCACCCAGTGGCACTTGCTGACCAAGAAGGCAGAGATACAGACAAGTAATACTAAAACACTTTTTCTTTGTTTGTTTTTTTCTCTCTCTCTCTCTCTGTTTTTTATGGTGGACCTCCACTAGTGCCATGGCTAATGACACCACTGAGAAATCTGCAGATCCCAGTGGTGACCAGCCAGCAGAAGTAGTAAGGAACTGCATATTTATTTTTCTTTTTTTATTATTTAAGTAGTTATTCAGGGTAAAATATATTGCCGAATACTAAACTACTGTTTCTTTGTTTTGTACCCCCATTCTCTCCCTTTTTTCAGGTGATGCTGGATATCAACTGGGGCCATGGCTCATGACACAAATGGAAAATCCAGGTAGAGCTGCTGAAGCAACACAGCCCTGTACCAGACCTGTACTGTCACTGAGAGGTTCTTTGACTTAATGAAGAGTTGTTTTAGATACCTGGATGGGTTTGGATGCTCCCTTCATTATGACCCAGCTGCTGCCTGCAGGATTCTGCACAACATGATAATGCACAAATCTGGTGGAGAAGTGACCCATGCTGTCACTGCAGCTCCTAGTTCCAGTCCTATAATGATTAAAGATGACCAGCTGACAGCAGCAGTAGTAAGGGGCCCATACAGCAGGCGAAGGCACAGCATACAGCTGCGCAGGTAAAGAGACGCATCTAGTCCAATACTATGGACCAGGACATTAAGGTTAGTGTTTATTTTCTTGCAAATAACACAAGAAGCATAACTAATGCATGCAGCGATATTTATGAGTTACTCTGTGTGGTGCATGGTCTACTGTCACTCTTCATTTGACATTCCTTCTCATCTTTAAATAATATTTTTTTACTTCAGGACAAGTACTCGTATTATTGTTTGCAAAAATCATACTTGAGTGCTGACTGACTCAAGTTCAGTGATGTAGGGCATCATATAAGAAATAATCACATTTTTAACTGTTTTGCACAATACATTCTGCTGAGGTGGTATTCTTAGGTATGTACATATTGAATGTCCTCAAGTGGTACAATTATTAAAAAGTGTTATTTCAGTATTTAACATGAGTTCATACTTTGCAACTGAATGAATGTATCATGTTTTTTTTTATTACTCAAAGTTTCTTCAACTTGACCATTACCATATTTCAACTGACTTAATTTTGTCTGTTGAGGTGCTGCACATCAGATTATTTCATTTTATCATACAAAATTAATTTGTGGCCTCAGAGACAAAAAACTTAATCATTTGTGCAGTGGTGAGGGTGAAGTGGCAGCAGTGTTTATTTACATGGCAGGATACCCATTTTAGTCTTTAGTTTTATTATTGCTGTTTCCCTGAATACTTGTGTTTTACTACTTTTAAGTTGTAGGTAATTGCTAGCTGTAACAATGATAATTGCAGGCCATTAATGGTGTTAATCACTAAACTTTTGTTATGACATAAAACTTTCTTTCCATAATTCCATGACAGTTTAAGCAACACCATTAGAGGAATAAAATACATGCCATTGAAAAGTGTCCTAAGTTTCCCCTTTCATTTTATTATTTTTTTAAGTTATACCCTTTGAGTTACCATTGACATGTGTGTGTTTTTGTGTGTGTGTGTGTGTGTGTGTGTGTCTGTGTCTGTGTGTGTGTGTGTGTGTGTGTGTGTGTGTGTGTGTGTGTGTGTGTGTGTGTGTGTGTGCGTGTGTGTGTGTGTGTGTGTGTGTGTGTGTGTGTGTGTGTGTGTGTGTGTGTGTGTGTGTGTGTGTGTGTGTGTGTGTGTGTGAAGGAGAAACTGTAAGCAACAGAAATGTCACACACAAATCACAGTAGGTCAAGGTCAAATATATCATACACATTTTCTAATGATAAGCTAGGTGATGGTACACGTAATTTTGAACAGGGGCTATCATGCAAGCTGGATGGTGAGTTGGTCTGATGTTATGACCTACTTGATGTAGGTGATCCTGCAAACACTGATCTGACAATGCTACAGATCCATGACCTTGAATGAAATGTTCTGCTAAGTGTAAATGAACACTGAAGAGGCCTAAATGAAATCTGCTGTGCTTGTTCCTCCCTACCAATTACCATACTTTCTTGAGAAGTACTTATAGTCTCGTGATCTGGCTCCATGTGTTCAGACAACATCCTGTCCTCTCTTCCAAGACTGACTTATAATTGAGTCTGTCAAGTCCTAACTAGTGTACAAATGGAAGCCATAGCTGCTGGGTGAGCCACCATACTATGCATCAGTGTGATCATGGCATTATCCATACTCTCTCCCATTTCCATGTAGTGCTAGAAATCCTCATGCATACCCCAGAGGACTCTAACCATTTCCACCTGACTCTCTGTGGCAATGCTTTGAGCCTTAGCAATACCACAGCACATTTGCTGCTGGGCAGCCAATACTTCACGTGTTTCCTAGGGGAGCTTTGACAAATTCCTATGCCTCATGCCCCTTTGTAAACGTGTCACTGTGGACACTTTTACTTCTGAACTGACTGGTATAGTAGAGCTGTTTGTTTACACTGCTGACCCTGTAAAAACTGAATTGAAAACACTACCAATAAATAAACAGCATACACTACTGCATATAGGTTCATAGGTGTGTACTAGGCTAATGGCCCTGGAGCCTTTACAAGCCTAGCCCTAAAAAATTGCCCAGGCACTGTGCCACCTGATGTTAGTTCACAGTGCCCCTATCCATTAGGGTAACTGGAGTGATCCCTGGGGTGAACTTTCTGTTACCCATCCACCCATCAAGATTTCTCTGGAAGAGGGCCTGCGAGGTGCTCTGCTTGACATGAATGGGAAACTTATTCCAGAGTATGGGCAGTCTTTGGGAGATGAACCTGTCCCTCCAGCATGTTCTGTTAATTGTGGTAATGAGGTTACGCTCTCCAGAGCATGTGGTGTGGGGGGATTGGGGATTCTTTAGGTGTAGCATTTCAAGTAGGGCTGGGTCAGACATGGCTTTGTAAGTCAAGCAGAGATCACCTCTAAGTAGACGATAAAAGACTGAGAACAGCTGAAGTTTCTTGAGTCTGTCCATGTAGGACATGTGTTAAAGGCCTAGGATCCTTTTAGTGAGGTACTTTTATGTCCTCTCCAGCTGTTGTAGGTGTCTAGTCAGGTACATGCCAAATGGGGCATTATATTCAATGATTGGTCTAATGAGAGATGAGTAAAGAGGGATGATGACCTCTTTCTTCCTGGATGTGAAACCTTTGGTTATAAGATGTGACACGTAGAATAACTTTCTGACCACAGTGGCAATATGGTGGTCAAAGGTGAGGTGGCTGTTGACCTGGGTGCCCAGATCTCTTATGGCCCCTTCAGTGTTCAGTGGGCTCCCAACAGCATGGTAATTTGTGGGAACTGAGTTTTTTCCAAAGGAATGATAACGCATTTGTTGGCGTTAAGTTCAGGCCATAGTTCCAACACCAGTTATTGGTCTCAGAGAGGCCCTTTTGTAGGATGTCTGCATCACTTGGGGAGTTGATAATGACTCCTAGCTTGCAGTCATCAGCAAACTTGGTCAGCCAGAGTCCTTCTGTGTTGGCCTGGACTTCTGAGAAGTAGATGCCAAACAGGAGAGGGCCCAGGACTGAGCCCTGTGGGACTCCACTTGTGACTGGTCGACAGTCTGACTTTGAATATGCAACTTTCACTCTGTGTGTCCTGTCTGTGAGCCAATTTGCAACCCACCTAGTGATGTAAGGGTTGATGCCTAGTTTTCTGAGTTTAACAATAATACCTGAGTGGGGAATGGCATCACAAGCCTTGGTCAGGTCGAGGTAGGCTGTATGCACTGCCTTACCCTCATCCACAGCCTTAATGACTGCCTTGAAGAAGTATATGGATCTACTTCTAAATAACAAATTAACCAAAATCCCGAACCGCAAAATAATGAGACCAGAAAGTCGAAACTACACTTTCCTGAAAGTTTAAAATATCAGCACTCAAAATATCAAAAAACTAAATACAGACCTAACCTTCCTGCCCACAACCACTACAAAATACACCAACAAACAAAAAGAAATACCTGTCTGCTTTTCTGCATTTAAGCCGGGGACAAACACCCCTGCACCCCCCACACCTTCTGCTAATCCTATGATAGCATTTGTTTTCTTAGTATCTTTGGGATAGTAGCGGGACATCTATAAACAATGTATGTGCTGTTCCATTCAGATTGGGAGAATATTTTTATTTAAGCCTGCTGCCATATTTAAATAAATGTCAGATGTTTATTGTTGATGAAATAATCTTATTCTGAGATTCTCTGTGGGACATGGTGCATGCTCTTTATTTTATCAAAGTATGTAAGCACATGAAGAGGTATATGGATGAAAGACAAACTTTTGCTGGATATGCTACACATTCTGCATTTTTTGACATCATATACTTTTATGAATGGAGTTTTAACTGGGGAAGGAGTATAAAACAAAATTGCCAATGTGAAAATTGCCAACCATAACAAAAGGTTTATGCTGCTAAACGCCACAAGCTTAAACAAAAAAAAAAAACGCGCACCCTAGAAGCACTTCTATCACTGGAGGATGTAAATGTCTGTGCAGTCACAGAAACCTGGTTCAAGGCCTCAGATAGTACCCCAGCCTTGCAAGGCTACAGTGTATTCCACACCTTCAGATGGAAAAATGAATGTATGAGAACTAAAGTAGGTGGTGTTTCTATCTATATTAGAGATAAATTCACCTCCCAAATATTTAGAATGGACAACTCCATAGAGTTACTCCATGTTCAGATTACCGTGGGTAAGACCCCCATTCAAGTCATAGCTAGTTATAGATCCCCCCTCTGTGGATCATAATGCACATGAGTCCTACTTGACCAAACTGGAGTCAATCTAAATATTGCCAAACACTCTTGTTATGGGGATTTCAATTATCCCACCGTCAGCTGGGAAACCTCCTCTAGCCCAAACTCACTAATGCAAAAGTTCCTTGACTTTGTTCACTGAAATGCCATGGAACAAATAGTTGAAACCCTAACAAGAGGAACAAAAATACTAGATCTGGTCCTCACTAAGATGATAAACAGATGCACCACAGCAACTATCAGACCCTCATTAGTTAAATCTGCCCACAAATCAGTTGCCTTCGAATTGGCACTAGCACCAGAACTCACAAAGAGCGAAATCAGACTTGAAAACTTCAGCAAAGCAAGCTATATCCTCCTAGTGGAAGGTATAAATGCATTCCAAGCCCCACCTTCATCTAGAGGTGGTAGCTACACCAAAGCTTACAGTAAAGCCTTGTATAAATGTATAGACTCAGCTGTTCTAGAAAAAAACATAGCAAGAGCCCCAAGTAAAAAAGCCACCCTGGGGAACATTCAGCATCAACAGACATTACAACAAATGCAAAAAGTAACTGTCTAAGAAAACGAAGGTGAGGCCCCAACAATGGAAAAGCACCCTCCCCAACCTCAACAGGCAGATAAGATGAGATATCAAATTATCTAAGGGTAACTTTGAGAAAAACTTACCAGTCACAGTTAAGGATAATCACAAGGCCTTTTACAGCTATGTATGTTGCTTAAAAGGTGGGACCTAAGCATGTGCCAAACTAGTGACTAACAGTATCACACACTTTGATCCCACAGAGATGGCAAACCTGCTAGCAGGCAAATTTGGCAAAAATTTCACTCCCTTATCCTCTCAAAACTTCTGATTTGACCCATCTGGCCTACAACTGGTTATCACAACTTGCGTCTTGAAGGAGGTACCGCAGCTTCCGCTGTAGGACTGCTAGATTCAGGAACAATTTGTATCTTACAGCTGTGAGACTTATTAATACAGACACCAGCCATAATACATGATACATTGAAGCCTCTTTTTTCATTTAATCCTGCTGCTCTGAGCAATTACTGCCAGCATTACTATTATACAATATGATGGCTATACTGAGTTACGTCTAAGGTTAACAAGTGCAATATGTTTACTAAACAGCTGCTGTTCACTAGTCTCTATTTATTCTTTGTCTTAGCAGTGTAGGGGTTTGGTGGTGGGTATTTATTTTTTATTTATCACTAGATAATGGGTACTGAATGTGTTTATGTAATGTGAACGACCTCTTGCATGTCATATGTGTTATTTTATTTCTTATGCTATTCTTTGATACCGCTGTATCTACGTTATTTGCACTGCATTTCTCTCATGAGCTGCGACTTGAATAGGATGTGCTGGAGGGATTGATTTGTCTCCCAGCAGCTGCCATATCTTTGGAATAGGCTGCCAATTCTTGTGAAGCAGGGCATCTCTATGGCACTATTCAAAGCAAACCTGGATGAGTGGCTGGGGCACCATAAATTCTTACCAGTGATAGCACCAACAACCCTCCTGGACATGGGCAGTCATTAATAAATACAGTCCTGCATATTGACTAGAGTATCTATGGTATTACATTAGGATGCAATGGCTAGGCTTGAAATGACTTCCGGGTCAATAGCCTAGCAACCTCCTATGTTCCTATGATCCTAATTAAATATATCAACTATGAGATTGCACTACACCAAAGAAAATGGTAAATATACCGTTCCACGATGTATGGTTGCATGACTAATAGTTTAATGCTTTTTTAATGGATACAATGTCTTACTCTTATAAATTAAATGCTTTTGTAATAACATTAGTAAACAGTAACATTTTTCAAAACAGGTGATTAACCTTGCAGTAAGGAATAGTATCACAACATCTAACATAACGTCGCTGAATGCAAGGTTCTTACAAGCCCTGTAGCATGAATGCAACATCCGATATTTACTTAAGAACATACTGCATTCATTTAAAGTGGTAATCACCTATTAAAACTTACTCACTTATTTTTTACGGACATTTTCGCCAGCATGGAGATCGATTTTGTAAACTTTTGAGATTCTGTCTTGTTGGTG
This sequence comes from Protopterus annectens, assembly GCF_019279795.1. Lineage (NCBI taxonomy): Eukaryota > Metazoa > Chordata > Ceratodontiformes > Protopteridae > Protopterus > Protopterus annectens. The sequence goes on along the minus strand of NC_056740.1, from coordinate 534,586,496 downwards.
TTTTCATGTCGATGTATGAAGTTCAATGTAGTGGACTTTCGTCATTTAAAAGTAGATCCCTATATATATATATATATATATATATATATATATATATATATATATATATATATATATTAATTATATTATGTAGGCATAGATATAGATATAAAACACACCTATATACACCAAATACAGAAATGAGAATCACCAGAAAACTGCAACTGGTTGGACTTCAGAATGTCAATATTAAGGCTGGAGTGAGAGAAATGAGCAGCAAGACTTCTACTCATTTCATATAAGTGATTTACAAGTTGCTTCATTTGTAAGATGTTCTTTAAGTTCAACTTTCAATACCTGGAATATGGTTTCTCTGAATTGTGTCTGAATTATGTCTGAATTCTACTGACACGTAGTTCTAGACTCTGGGGCTAAGCTTAGAGAAGGTTTGTTCTCCTTCTGCTGTTTTGAAGCAAGGTCTACTTTGGTACAGGGTACCACCCTGGCTAGCTTTTAATAGCCAGCTTTGTTCCTTGAATTGCAGTCTTGATTTAATAGATGAACAATGGTCTAGTGCATTAATTTTGAACAGAAGCCTGACTACTAATGACTTGTTTAATAGGCAAACAGAAAATTAAATAACTAAATCCAGAACTAAACGATTAAGCGTTTTAGGAGCACATATTTTTATCCTTCTGTACTAAACTGTCAGACTTTATAACTGTGTCCTCAAATATCGATTTCACAAGCTAACTACACATGCATAGCATAACAGCTTTCTCTTGTTTTACACACAATTAAAATGCAGATGTAAACCACTTTTCTCTTTGAGTAAACTCTGCAAAGGCTATCTGCCCACAGGGTAACCTGGTCAAAAAAGGTAATAAATAAATGAATACACCAATAAAGATCAAAAGTTACACAGTAAAGTTTAAATCATCTGAAATTGAGACACAAAAGAAAGCAAATAAATAAACACATTCTAAGATGTGACACTGCTGATTCCACATATTTTTCTCAAATTTGTTTTGTTATAATAAATGACAAAATGGAGTTGTTTGAGACTAATAACAGCTTGTAACAGGTGCAATGGGTCACATGGTATTCTCCATCCACATACTCTCCCCCACCCTATTCTATGCATCCATCTACAGACACTAAGGGTGCAAAAGAAACAATTCACTATGTTTGGCAGGGGTAGGTAAATGCTTCTGCTGGCAAAAGGTCTGATAGAGCATATTGTTATATAAAAATAGTGTGCAGAACCCTCAATGATTCTCTAACAGAAGGAGCCATGCTTATCCCTTAGGGACCCTGTGGTGTCCACATCTACACTTACAACAGACTGTACCATCCCACAAATCCTTCCTGTCCTGGCAGGGATTGATGCCCTCAACCCTGATACACCCTAAGACTCTGCTCCCCTTCCTAGTTCACCACAGTGTTAGTTACTATTCATTTCCCATTCAGGCAACTACTGCAGCCACTGATCCTTTGCATGCACACTGCTTATACTGCATACTGTACCAAATTCTGAACCGTTACTCCATGTTGGCCACCAACCTTATACGACAACTACATTTATGATGATGCCACTCCTCATGACTCTACCATGGAATCCCATCTTAGTGACATTATGTTGGGAGGATAGTTTGTGGTGAAATGTTTGTAGATTCATAAGTAATATTAGGCTAGCTGCCATTTTAGGCCTACATAATTTTCCTTTCAAAGGTGAGAATCAAACCCTATATCTTGTATCTGTGAAGTAAGCAGCTTAACCCTACCTGAATGTTAGTCATCCAGCCACCCTGCACTGCAGTAATCCTGGACATAATCCTTCTTCTCTTTCCTCCAGAAAATGTAGAATTCCAACCTCCGCCGGGTTATCCAGCATCATTTATTTATTGATCAGATCTGCAGTCCCACTTAAACTATTTTGGTACGTAATAAATACAGACAAGTAGGATACATGTACTTAAATTTTCTGAAATACATCACCATCACCATTTTCAAAACCATTTGTCCGGGCAAGAGTCGCAGCAGCAGAAAGGTGGACATGGCAGAACTTCCTTAGCCCAACAACAATTTCCAGTTCATCCTGTGGGATTCCCAGTCTTACTCCGGTCAGATGAATGATATTATTTCTCCAGCATGCCCTGGTCTGCCCCAGGACCTCCTCACAGTATGACCTGCAGGGTATACCTGCCATATAAAACACCCTTGTGGCACCCTCATAAGGTGACCAGACCATGTTAACTGACTTAGAATGGATGAGCACACCTGGACTCTGAAGTCATCTTGGACAAATGCACTCCTAAATCTTTTACAGAGAGTAAGCCCACTTACCCTTTTAAAGAACCTCATTTTTGCTGCTTGTATCGGTGGTCATTACCCAAAGCTCACAATCATAGGTGAGGCTAGGAACATAAATTATGAAACCACAAAACTAAAGATTGACTCGTGTAAAAAAAGGAAATAAAAACAATCAGTAAAATAGAAACAGAGCCACCAGCGGATTTGAATCCAGTTAAGTGCTTTCATCCCTTGACCAGACTTCTTCAGAACTAATTAAACATCATTCATCCTTTCACTCAAATAAGAAAAAATACTTCCCCCTATTTAATTATCCTACTAATAAAAGTTCACTTCAGCTCATGCATTTTCAGTAAACATTTGATGTTTCAATAAGCAGGAGGGTAAGTGGGATTTAACATAACTCTCATACTGACTCTGTATCCAACAAATTATTCATCTCCGCTCCTTGAATATTTTCCTTCACTGATTGTAAAAGAACAAAACCATACTTTTTAATATTGTCTAACTTTGCAGCTTGGTTGTTCAAGGCATTATTTTTATGTATTGTTAGACTTAACTTTCTACAGGTTTTCCCTGTATAAAATATGTCACATGAATAGCAACTGTCAGTATATACGTTTTCAGAATTACATGTTTATTTATTTATTTGACATTTGTTTACTGGGAAAGTTCAACTTGGAACTAAGCCAATTTTCATAGGAGGCCCGGGGAGAAATGCTCCAGACGCATGTCTTTGATACGTGTATCTTTTTATGGGGAAAAACATCTATTTAACATTATGTTTTTACTATTGATAATAAAACTGCACATTTTATAGAAGCTACATTAAATATTCCACAATTAGCTTTGTATTCTATAGTCTTACCTTTCTCTAATATTATTATCTGAAATATGGCAATTTTAAAATGTATGTTTTTGCTGTTTTAGAATCTGAGTGCCATGCATTCTAGTATTGCTACCTCTGTATATTTACATATCAGAAAGCATCAACTTTATTTTCTGCAGTAACACACTCATTTCCCACGTTCACAGCACATGAAATAATTCAGTTCAGTCTCCTTGTTGTTTAAAGGCTTTTATCCCCTGCATGCTTTACTTAACCTGTACTAGCTTTGCAAGGTACATTACTTTGTACTTCCTGAACTAAATAATTAAATGTCCAGTGTCCATTTCTGGCAGACGTATAGAAGGAAAAATGATCTGAAAGAAAATATGCACTACAGAAGTGTCAAAAGATGGATAGGCCAGTGTGCACAGAGTGTCTTAGACAATGTTACATATACATAAATAAAATAAAAAAGTGTGTGTGTATGTACATGAGTGTATCATCAATTGTCAATTGCAATATCAATTGATTCACCATTAGTTCACTCATTTCAATGATTCACAACTAATCAAATCACTGAAATGGGTTTTATCATGAATCCTGTAGGGGGTCCAAATCGTCTTCTTTCTCTTCCTCTTCCAACACTTAAAGGGTCAAAGAAGATTAATAGACAGTTCCTGACCTGACCAAACACAACCTGAACCTTGCTCATTTAATTACGTTCTTCAATTTCAACCTTTCCCAGCACAACCATACATATAAGGAATATAGACTGCAGGATGAAGTCTTAGGGGACTCCAGTATGAACAGCACTAATATTCACTAAAACACCTTTCAGTTAAGTAGCTTTTAAGTAAGGATATTACTTGGTCAATAAAGCTACCTGTTTAATCACTAGGGAATGCCCCTCTATGACAAAAAATCTTCTTAAGGTGAGTAAGAAGTTACATGTGAGTTGTCAAGTACTTATGTTGTGATAAGCGTTCCCAGTGCAAGGCTGGCAGTAAAATTATTATCATCCTCTTTAAAACAATATTGTTATGCAGCTATGCCATAGATTTCAATGTAGTTCCTTACTTATAAGAGTGGAGAAGCCGAGACTGTTTCATGAACAGGCTGTTTAGCGCTAAGCTCTGGACATATCTCTCAACCTCCTAGCTCAAGAAATCTGGATAAAGCTTAAAATAATGGGGGGGGGAGACAAAGGCCCAGGAATAGGGATAAATTTTAAAGATTTTAAATATTGCTCTTATAAATTTATACAGTTGCTAGAATAACAACATTTGTGTTAGTATGCATTTTCTGAAGCAAATGAAGTCTGAAACTCAAATGTATATCATTATTTAGAGACTTCAGCCCACAGATTACCACATCTCTTTATATTATACAGGAACTGTATATTTGTGGCACTGAGCTGACTGGTTTTGCAAAGGAAACACCACCAAAATCCACACATAGAAACACAAAAACATTCACGGAGGCTCTCAATAATAATCTGCTCAAGCAACAGAAACCTCCAAAGCAGAAACGCAAGCAACCTCCACCCCCTGAACACAACCCAAATGACACATAGCCCACTGACTCAGTGTGCCACTGAACCACAGCCCATAAGGCAAAACAATGTACCCAACACAATAATTATAGGTGACTCTATAGTCACGCACACTGATGTCCCACTCATCAGGCTAAACAAGGAGAATGTTACTGTCAGCTGCCTGTCAGGTGCCAGGATCCACCACATAACCCATGCACTCAGGTCACTCCACAACAAGTACAAATATGACTTTGTCATTGACCATGTTGGTGTGAACGACCTGATACATACCTCCCTGGACTACATGAAAAGAGACATGGAAGAGCTCTCTGATCTTGTAGCCCAGGCAGGTATGACCCTAGCCCTGAGTAACATTCTGCCATCACCCAGAATGATACCGCAGTACAAGAACAAAATGATTGACTTCAACCATTGGCTAAGCTTCTGGTGTCATTTTAAGGAGATCCAGTATCTGTCTGCCTGGGATAACATGGTCGACAGACCACAATGCTTTGCCAGAGATGGCCTGCACCTGTCGCCCCTGGGATTCCGGATACTGGCTAAGGCTCTTGCCGCCCCTATATGCCTTTTTTTAGGCAAGGTTCAAATGTCAAATTCACCACCATAACAGGAACAGCAAGCAAAAACTGAGGGTAATGCTACTCAATGCTAGAAGTCTAAATCTCAAAATGCATTCACTCGAGGCACTCCTTAAAATGGAGAACATCGATATATGTGCAGTGACTGAGACCTGGTTCAAGGCTCCAGAGAGCACCCCTGCACTACCAGGCTATAACTCATACCACACTTTTCGGCCATGTAACCTGGACCGGAACACCAAAGGTGGAGGTGTGTCCATATTCATTAAGGATATCCACACCTCCAGGCTAGTTGCTCAGCATAATGCATCCAAGGTTATCCAAGTGCAACTAACTCTGGGCAAAACTGCAATCCAAATTATAGCTTGCTGCAGATCCCCAACCATACCCCAGGATTCCCACTCCTCTTTTCTTGATATACTAGAAAATATTAGGGTTCATCCAAATACCCTAATAATGGGCGATTTCAACTACCCCACCATTAATTGGGAAAACTACTCATGTACCAACTCCTTCACTCAACGCTTTTTGGAATTCATAAATTCCAGTGCCCTGGATCAACTTATCTATACCCCCACCAGGGGCAACAATATCCTAGACCTAGTCATTACCAACATGAGTGACCGATCCGACCATAAGCTAATCACCCTAGATATCCACACCTCCCCCGCCTTTAAGGAAACCATGGTAAAAAATTTCTCCAAAGCCAACATCATGCTTCTTAAGACAGAAGTGGCAAACTTCATGATACCCATGCAGATGGACAATACAGCTACGACTGCTGAATCCTACACAAATGCACTCCATAAGCACTTACACAAGTGCATTGATCGTAGTATTCCAAACAGAGCCAAGATGCTATCCTCCAAAAAAAGGAAGCCAATCTGGTGGTCCCCTGCCATAAACAAACTGTACAACAGAAGGAAGAAACTGTTGCAAAAGGGAGTAAAATCCCATGAGTGGAGGAGCTCCCTGGTCAGCCTCAGTAAGAAGCTGAGATCCCTTATAAGATCCTCCAAAGCTAACACTGATGTAGCTACAAAAACAAAATCACCACTGATTCTAAGGACAACCACAAAACATTCTATATCTATGTCAAGAATCTCAATGGCAACACCCACATCTGCTCTGAGTTACAGCACAACAGCACAGACATTACAGAATCAACTGATATTGCCAATATCCTGGCAGATAGGTTCAGTGCTAACTTTACCCCCCCTTTCACCCCCTAAAGGGCCCATATCTATACAGGAAGAATGCAGAGTCCATGTAATCACAACTACACAGGTAAAAGCTGCACTCTCTAAAGCCAAAAACACAGCAACCATGGGACAGGACAACATCCCAGGCTGCGTTTTACACAAACTTCAGAATGAACTGGCTCTCCACCTAAGCACCATGTTCAATCATAACCTCACATCAGGCTTTGTGCCCACTGAATGGTGCACAGCAATAGTTATCCCACTCCACAAAGGGGGAGCCACCACTGATCCCGGGAACTATCACCCTATTAGCTTGATGAGCTTGGTCTGCAAAGCCATGGAACATATCATCATGGAACTCATAAACAAAGACATTGGTAACCTCCAAACTCTGGACCCCACCCAGCTCGGGTTTGTGAAAGGCAGATCATGCCTCCTGAACCTGATCGACTTGTTTGAGGCAGTCGCCAAAGCCATAGAGGGTAAGGTGGTTCACACAGCCTATCTTGTCCTTGCCAAGGCTTTTGACACCATCCCCCATTCTGGAATTATAGCTAAACTCACTAAACTAGGCATAAATCCCTATGTCACAAGATGGGTTGCCAACTGGCTCGCTGACAGAACCCACACTGTAAAAGTTGCAGGCTCCAAATCTGACTTCAAACCAGTGACAAGTGGAGTACCACAGGGTTCAGTCCTGGGACCTCTCCTGTTTGGTATCTACTTCTCTTAAGTACAGGCTAATACAGAAGGCCTCTGGTTAATGAATTTCACAGATGACTGCAAACTAGGAGCCATAGTCGTGTCCCCAAATGATGTGGACATCCTACAGAAGGGCCTCACTGAGACAGATGCCTGGTGTCAGAGCCATGGCCTCAAGCTCAATGCAAAAAGTGCATTGTCATCCCCATAGTAAAAATTCTGTACCCATGAACTACCACATAGGCAGCAGTCTACTTAATACTGAATGTGTGATAAGAGACCTTGGGCCCCAGATGGACAGTAGTCTTTCCTTTGATAATCACATTGCCACAGTAGGTCAGGAAGTCCTTCTATTTGGCACACCTCATTACAAAAGGGTTCTCATCCAAGAAAAAAAAGGTCATTGTTCCCCTCTACTCGACACTCATTAGACCCATTATAGAGTACAACGCCCCTTTTGGAATGTACCCCACAAGACATCTGCAGCAGCTGGAAAGGCCACAGCAGTACCTCACAAAGAAGATTACTGGCCTCAAAAAGATGCCCTACACTGACCGTCTCAAAAAACTCCAGCTTTACTCCGTAGCATATCGCCTACTCTGAGGTGATCTCTGCCTAACATATAAAGCTATGTCAAACCCAGAGCTGCTGGACATGCTACACCTAAAGAAATCCCAATCCCTCTGAGCTACATGCTCTAGGGACCTAAACCTTGTCACCACAATAAACAGGACATGCTGGAGGGATATATTCCTGTCCCAGAGACTTCCCATACTCTGGAACAAGCTACCCATCTATGTCAAGCAAAGTTCATCATTAGCGCTCTTCAAGAAAAATCTTGATGAGTGGATGGGAAATAGGAAATACACCCCAGGGATCACTTATGTGGCTCTGCTCGACAGTGACACAGGAAAATAACTTTCTTGGGTGGTGTAAGCCAGGGAACCTTGTTGGCTAGGCTTACTTAGGCCCTTGGGGCGATAGCATAGTACCTACCTATGAACCTATGAACCTATGAGAATGTTCACTGTGGTCACTTATGGATTGGCTGAACACTGTCAGTCTCAAATGAACATTGAAGGCAAGTCTAGCTGAGCCAGGCCTAAAGTCTGAGAGAGTTTCCCCTCCCTAATTTATTTATTTATTTACTTTTTGATAAATTAGTGCATACTGCTCAACCTCACAGAGCAAGAGTTTGAAAAAAATGCAGATGCTTTTGTTTAATTTTTGAAGATTGTATAATTATTGCTCTTAAAATGTTTTGTAATAATTTGTAGCTTTTCTCCCCAGACCTCATCATGAAAATGGGCTTCTACCCAGTTGGACTTTCCCAGTAACGAAATGTTGATAAATAAATAAATAAATAAACAAACAAACAAATAATTAAATAAATAAATAATAAGAATTCTGGAAAGGGCCAAAAATAATGGTGGGTCAAAAAGAACAAAGCCAGGCCTTCCCCCATCAGAGCTGTACAGAATCACACTTACCAACACCACCACCACCGATATCCAGGAGTGTAATGAGGCATTTTTGTTTCATTAGATTTACTATATATATGCGTGGCCAACTGAAAAGCTTTAAGATGTATAGCTTCTGTATAGATGCCGAAAAGAATGAGAGCTTAGGGCTGCTTTTTATGTCATGTTTATGTTCAGCTGGGAGGTTTGTATCCCAAGTAAGCAACGGGGATCCTCCAACAGTGATTCATCTCTCAAACGTCTTAACATTAGTCCACACAGCCAGCTGGAACTAGTCGGCCATTGGGCCTTTCTTTCACCATCTAATGCTGAATGGAAGTTTATTTTGGATTTGGATGCCCCACCACTAGTTCCAAATGCTTCTGCATCAAGTGACACTGACTGACATGAAAAATTTTTAGTTATAGATGGTGCTGAATTTGTAAAGAAATTTTGCTATGACATTGCTCAGTGACTCATGTCTTTACAGTCAATTCTAACCTACTTGCTCAACAAAAATGTTCTTAACGTATGTAGATCAGAGCATAATGTGTGTGTACTATGTCTTTAAGAAGCATGCGAGGCTGTGGTGCATGTATAAACTCCAGACATGTGTAATCCCTAGTGCCATTTTGTAGAAGCAGCCAGAGAGTGAGCATATATGATCACAGTAGTTAGTTTGTATATAAGTTACTTAAGTCATAGTCAATAAGCTTCTATAGTGATGTGTTTGTATAGAATAAAGCTGCTTAAACAAAACCCATGAAGACTCGTTTATTTGTGTACCAACACAAAAGTGACATGGTGTCAGAACCGGGATGGAAAAGAGAAGAACATTTGGAGCCATGAGATGCAAAGATGACAGCGAAGGTAAAACCAAGAGAAGACAGTACAAACACAACCAGAAAGAATCAAAGGTAATGAAAAATAATATGAATTGTTTACTCGATGCAAAAAGAGGCAAGAAATGACATTACAAGGGCCCAAACCACATTATTAGGCAAGCAGAGAAGTATACAAAAGTTTGTTAACTAAAGAAAATGTTTGAGATAAAAGTATTTGACAAGATGATTGACTTTAAAGTACAAAATGAGTATGTTTGAGGCAGAATGAGTGTGTCTGAGGAAGAATTGTGCATGTTTAGAGAAAATGAGCACAAGAAAAGTAAGTTGGGCATGAAAAAGGGCTTAAACCGGCAAAAAGGCTATTATAAGAAAAGAGATAAGGGCACAGTAAGCAAAAATAAAGAAAGGGGACTGCTTGTGTTTGGGCAAAGTGGTGTATTTGGGCATAACTACAACTTTGTATTATAACAAGGGTGTAATTGAAGTCATTCGAAGTATCTCAGAGTGCGTTAAAGTGCTTACAGTATGTGCTTATTATTGTGCATGTATTTCAAAGAGTTCACTGTGTACAAAGTGCAACTATTTCATGTAATCCAGTCAAAGCATAGTTATTTGAAGAAAAGTTCTTGTGATGGATGTGTTTATTCGCAAAGTGCCGCCATTACAGAATGCATCTTGTACTGTAAAGAGTTGCCTAGCAAGGTACCGCCATTTTGGGGACATTTCAGTATACTGCATATAGTCATTTGCAAAGTGCAATTACTTTGAAAGATATTGAATTTGGGCAACAGAAGTTCAATTTATTCACATTGTACAGTTGCTTGATATGTTTCTTGCATTGATAAAATGTGTTTCTTACAAAAGATTACAAGAGTATTATAGTGCTCGTGAATTGCTCAGTTGCATCATAAAGTTCTTGAATGTTTCTTAAAGAGATGACTTTAACAAGTGATGGCGTATGACTGTAACATTCCTGCCTTTGTCAATAAAGTTCCAAGTGATTACTTTAGTATTTCTTCCTTTACCAATTCTGAAAGTAAATGACTTAAGCTTTTTGGCCTTTACCCATTGAAGATTTCATAAAGCATCGAAAAGTCAAAACAATTATTCCGCAAAGCTCTGTAAAGCATTGAAAAGTCCGAAAAGCTATTCCGTAAAGTTTTGTAAAGCATTGATAGCCTGAAAAAGCTATTTTGCAAAATACAGTAAAGCATCAAGAAATCTGAAAAGTTGTGTCACAAAGTATGATAAAGCACTGAGAAATCTGAAAAGCTATTTTGCAAAGTGCAATAAAGCATTGAGAAGCCCGAGAAGTTTATTTCGCAAATTTCAGTTATGTGAAAGTACTACAAGGTTGTTCATTTGCATAATTCCAATAAGCTTAAAGAGAAAGTAAGAAAAAGTAAGTACAGAGCACAAAAGCATTAGGCAAATTGTGTTTATGTCAATTACGTATGCATGTGTGTGTGTGTGTGTGTGTGTGTGTGTGTGTGTGTGTGTGTGTGTGTGTGTGTGTGTGTGTGTGTGTGTGTGTGTGTGTATTCATGTTTATTTTCAAGGCCCTTCACTGGTATGTGACAATATGGCATTCGGATTTCGAAAACCTCAACCACTTGTGTTTGATCAGAATATTGCAGAGAACTGGAGAATATTTGAGCAGGAGTACAACATTTTCATACAAGCAGTGTATGCAGATAGAGAGGCACACACCAAGGCATTCATTTTGTTAAATCTAGCAGGATCTGAGGCCATAGAAAGAGAATGTTAATTTGTATATGCACCAGCAGTGTATGAAGGAGACGGTGCAGACTGCCATATTGTCGAGCAAGCTGAATCAAGGTAAGACCCCAAGTGTTTAAGTGTACGTTTAGAGAAATGTGCAACCCCCAGATGAATGCTACATTAGAGAGGCATTTGTTTTACACAAGAAATCCGAAACCAGGGTAAACATTTGCAGCTTATATAACTGACTTGAGAAACAGAGCTAAAACGTGTTGGTTTGGTGATTTGATAGATGAGCTGATAAAGGACAGACTTGTGTGTGGTATTAATAGTGCTGCAGTGAGAAAGATTATACTTTGTGACAGTGATTTGACATTAAGCAAAGCAATAGAGATTTGTCAGATCCATGAGGTGACAGAAAGGCATACGAGAAAGGCATAGGAGTATCCTTGCAAGTGACAAAAGCATGGTTTTGGTGAGCTCCAGAGCAAACGTAGATCATATGCAACACGTGGCAAACAGGAACAGGCCTAAGCACGGGGCAGCCACAGGGTTTCCAAAGAAGGTACGAAGCTTTCCAGAAAGTCCCAGAAAAAGTGCAAACTCCACCGCCAGCTCAGTGCAACACAACATGAGTTAGCAAAACCCAAATCTAGCTTGTTAACTGTCACAACTGTGGTGCAAATCATGAGTCTAAAAGAGTGTTTAGTATATGGTCAACAATACCACAATGAAAAAAAAATGGAACCATTTCTAAAGGTTTTGCAAATCAAGTAAACTTCATTCAATTTTAAAGAAAAGTCACACAAAAAAGCAAGTTGATCAAGTAGAGCTGAAACAGTCAGCTTTCTATGTGGATGGTGTATCAGTATTTGGAGAAAGAGTTGATGCAGTAAACTTATTAACAAGGAGTGAAGTGTTTTGTATAGTTCAGATTAATGGAAAATCCACAGAGCTCAAAGTAGACACTGGGTCAAAGTGTAATGTTATATCAACGGATACATTTGCAAAAGTAAGAACAAATGAACAACTCAATGTAACCAGCAGTGTGAGACTTGTTGCGTATGGAGGTGAAGAAATTCAAGCCAAAGGTTCAGTAATACTATCATTTTATTTCACTGAGAAATGTTACAACTTATTATTGTACATAGTCCAATGATCAGTGCAATCTTTACTAGGTCTCAAAGATAGTTTGAAAATGAATCTTCTTTCTTGTGCTAAAAAAGTTCATCATGTGAGTGCAGTTCCAAATTCCAGTTTTTCCGAAACCATTTTCTCGGAGTATGCTGATGTTTTCAATGAGAATTTGGGCAAACTTCCAGTTGTGTATTCTATGAAGTTAGATCCTGAGATCACTCCAGTAGTCAGACCAGCAAGAAGAGTTCCAATAGCAATGCAAAATAAAGTTAAATCTCAGTTGGATAAAATGGTGCAGCAAGGTGTGATCTGTCCAGTCAAAGAACCAACTGAATGGGTGTCGTCAATGGTAGCCACTCACAAGAAAGAGTCAGATGAAATCAGAATATGCATTGATCCTAGAAATTTGAACAAAGCATTAAAAAGACCATATCATCCAATGTGCACAGCTGAAGAGGTGGCAGCTCTAATACCGAACGCCACTGTATTTTCTGTTTTAGATGCAAAGAGTTCATTTTGGCAAGTGATGCTTGATCGCAAATCCTCATTTCTAACTACTTTTGGTACTCTGTTTGGCAGGTACAGATTCCTAAGGATGCCATTTGGAATAAATTCTACAAGTATCATCAGCAAAACACATAAGGTACATTATGGTGTGTTCTGAAGCCACAGTGTTAATGGGGCATCAGTGTCTGACAAGCTGTAACTAATGTACATAAGCAGAAAGTCTGTGAAGTACACACCGATGTCTAAGGTATGCTTAATACACAGGAAATGGTACATGTTCACAGGCCATGTGACAAAGGTACTATTCCCTATCACAAAAAGAAAAAAATGAAGCCCAGAACAACAAAAACAAATAAATGAGTGCACAAAACTGAAAAAAGGCGCTAAAAGTGTTCACTGCAGGTAGGCATGCAAGGACTTTGTCTCCACATTCCATATATCTAATTATGCTACCTTCAAGGTCAGTGCACCTGACAGTAAGAGGAAATTCGAGGAGACTGCATCTGAAAATCCTGATAGTCAGACTTTGCATATATATATATATATATATATATATATATATATATATATATATATATATATATATATATATATATATATATATATATATATATATATATAGATATATATAAAACACACACAAAATACAGAGGTTGTGCACATATCATATTGCTAAAATGTGTATATCATGATGATGCAGGTTCACAGGGAGACACATGTAGGATAATGAGAAACAGACTTCATATGTACCTGATAAGATACACATTACAGGCTGTGAAGACAGAATTTAAGCTTAACAATAAATATCAGTGCAGTATAGCATGGTCATTTTCAATAATCAGTTGTTAGTAGGCATGCAGTACAAGTGACTATTAAGGAACCTAGCCAAATTCCTAATAATGCCACAGCACAGTCTGGCTAAGTGACTTGCTCAGGTTCACACAGTAGGCAAATGAAAGCTGAGGGAATCAAACCCTGTACTGCAGGAATTATCTCTTTAACAGCTCACAGTCTTAATCTGCTGTGCTATCTGCCTGCTCTAAAATACATTTTGCCCACTCTTGACAGCATTTGTATTTAGTGATATTACTGCTTTGTTTACAAAGTAACTGAAAAATAAGTCTTACATTTTATTTGCACAAGATATTTTCCAAGATGATGTAACAGGACTTTTATGAAAAGGAAATGCACATACTATACAGCAACTTCTGAAGGACCATCAGGCACTGCACCATTATAAGCACATTATGGGAAAGTGATAACCTGTAACATGGTAGACACTATTCCAGAACTCATTGCTTGAATAAACAACAAGACAAGGTTTAGTGTAGTACTAGGGGCACATGGTGCAATGACCAGTGACACACTGTTACATAGCAGAGACCAAGCTCACATTCTGTACAACATATGACATAATATAAGCTGCTAATGAGCTTCACTCTGTAGTCCTGGGTTTGATTCCTGCAGTTCCCATTTACTTACTGTGACTAAGGGAGAATTATTTAACCAGGCAGTGCTGCCAGGTCACCTCTGGAAAGAAACACTTGTGTTTAGTGGGTTTCCAAGATAACAAATAAATACAGTAAAATAAAACAAAACATGAGTTGGCAGCCCTTGTATACTTGCATCATAATGATGATGTAATACCACTGTGTAATAAAGCTGCATGCATAGCCATCTGCAAATGTCGCTACATATCACAATACAGCAGTGCTGTAACATAAGCATTATTTAATATATTGTGAGAGTCACTGCATACCTTTTTCAGATATGGCAAACAGAACTTCAGCCATGTGTGTCACTTGCTGTGATCTGAAGGTGGATAGAGCAGCTGAAGTTGTACCATCATGGCTTTAATTTCCATGACATCTCTAAAATGCCTGATAGCAGAATTCCCAGGATATAGTCACTGGCACTTCACTTGTGTACTTCAGAGCTAATGATCATAGCTTGCCCAGTGTACACATATAGAAACTATAGATTTTTAGGCATAGCTCTCAACCTCTTAGCACAAAAAATCTGGACAAAGTACCCAAAGTAGGGATACTTTTTAAAATATTGTTGTTATAAGCTTAGAAAGTTGCTAGAATAAAAGTTCTTGTGTTACCATGCATTTTCTGATGGATATGAAATCTGAAACTCAAATGCCTGTCATTATTTAGCAAATTCAATCCTCACTGATATGCCACAAAAATCTAGAAAACCACAAATTTTATGAGGAACACACCAAAAATAGGAGGTACTGCGAAAATCTGGACAGTTGATAGGTGTGTCCATAGGTTCAGAGGTAAGTGCTATGCAATAGGGTGCAGACCATTTCAAGCCTAGCTGTTACAATAGCAGATACTGCCAGCACAACTAACTGGAATTCTGTAAATAATTATATGTCATTGGTGAATATCGAAATGATTTATGCAAGATGCTTGTGTTACATATGTATTAGAACTGTATGTCATGTGAATATCAAACTGCTTGTACAGATGTGTGTGTTAAAAAGGTATGTTTAGAGTGCTGTGTTTGAAATGTAAGAATAGTGTGCCCTACTGGAAGAGAACAGAAATGTACCTGCACTATTGTAACTGTTTAAATGTATACACTTAGAGGAACCTGGAGGAGTAACCCCAGTTTAGCAAACTTTAGAAAAATATCTGAAATTAAATTACTTTATAGGCTATGCAATAAAGAGGCTGTCTCTCAAGTTTTCATTGCAGCTAGAGACACAAAGTCTGTATTAGGAAGCTCTCTGTATTGTCCTTGGAGTGAAGTAATTGCTACTTTTGAAGCATGAAGGAATGCAATTGTTTTATGACTTCTAGCATGTACCAAAGATCTGAGCAAAAGCCCTTTTCTGTATATTTATTACAGGTAGATGCTAAATGCTGCCAGCTTCTAGCAATGGGGGTTTTGGCCTGAGAATTAGAAGTCAGATGACCAGAAATTATGTCACTCTGCAAGCTATTCCAGCAGTAATATTTTAGATATTAATTTGAGAAGTCTCTTAGCGAGACTAGGCATTCTGCATTCTGTCTTAGACCTGACAACAAGAAAAAACATTCACCACATCTACCTTGTTGTAATGAAGTAAGTTTCTAGGGAATAGTATAATTCTCTTAGATTCAGTCAGGAATATAACAAAGATTAGTTTAGATGTTCTTCTTTATTAACGTGAACCTGTACTGCAATGTTATTTTAAATATTTCCTGTGGTTTTGAACTCTGACGTCACTGTGAATATATATTCAGTATTGTCTTGTTCTTTTATTATTTATTACTAAATATATTTAAGTCTTTCATTGTGGGTGATTTGTGTAGAGATATTTAAGTGATGAGAGTACTTGCATATTTATTTGGTGACACTGTGTGGGCCACTCCTAATAGCCTTGCTCTTGGTCAAACTACCATCTGTATTAGTATTAATATTACAGAGTAAGACTGGACACCCTTTGTTAAGGGCCCTAAAGTAGCAGATAAAGAGTAGCTGGTGGCAGTGGAAACTACCTTATAGTCCGAGCAGAATGGGCCATAGTTAGTAAACCTGTGCCAGCCTTTCCCAGGTGTTTTTGTGTGTATATCAAGCCTCAAAGAGTGTATGTGTGTCAGCAACTTGGGCAGGGACATGAAGCACTGGTTGGACAAAGAGATTGCTGGAGGTCTTGGTGTGGTCACTTAGCTCATATCCCAACTCTATAGCTATGCCAATGGGGAGTCTTATTGGGGATCTGAAGAAAGAGGGAGAAACCAGCCCCAGAGTGGCTGTGGTCTCTGTGTGCTCATAAGGAAAATTGCACAGAGAGCTGCATATGGAAATACTGTGTATGTATTTGTCATACTCTTAGTGAATGTCCCCCACTGTTGCCAGTGGTGAGGATTGAGGCTCCTTGATTACTGGTCCAGTTGAGAGTCATCACATTTGGTGGAAGTAGTGGGATCACCACATCACATACTGGGATTCAGTGGTGTGGATATTGAACTCCTGTAGCTTGTAAACAGTGATCACTAAAGGTGCTATACTCTCAAGCAGCCACACAGTAGAAATTCAGAGTTTCATATCACAATAGTTTTATTTATTTTTTGTTAGCTTAGTTATTCAGGGAGAGCAGGCAAGGATGTCAGCAGAGGATTATGGCAAGCTGACAAGGAACCAGCTGACTGAGATGTGCCAAGCCAAAGGACTGGGGCATACCAACCTGACTAAAGGAGGAATGATTGCAGCCTTAACCACAGCTGCATCACAGATATGCTGAATGCACTGCATAACCACTATGCACTGCTTCAGTTACTTTTTCAAAGAAATGAATCGAGTTAAAGAGGTAGGACTTTCTTTTGATAAAGTCAAATTACTGAGGGTCCATGGCTGAGAGATTTTCAATGTCCAGATTAATGAAATTTAAGATAATGCACTCCTTAGCTTTACATATGAGGCTAGTGAGACTAAAGGATCTATAGTACCAGGGACCGTAGTTGGGCTGACCTTATGTAATGTTATCACAATACCTGTTTTCACGGCTTCAGGAATGTCACCAGTTGGGCAACTTAGATTAAAGAGTTTAAGTAAGGGTTCAGAAAGGCCATGTTTGTCACTGATAATCAGGCAACCTGGTATGTTGTCAGGGCCCACAGATGAGATATTCTTAGTTTTTGAAAGGGCCAAGAGAACTTGTTACATAGTAATTAAAGGTGGTGGCTGGGATTGTGGAACCTGTGGGATATCTATAACTTTCCAAAGAAAATGCCCAGGCCAGGAGAATCAGGACAGTTCAAAATACATTTAATAGCAGGGAACACAATAAAGTAAGACCAGAAAATGCTGACAAACACTCACAAGCATTTTTCATCACTCAATACATGACTTCATCAGATGTGGAAAGAGCAAGCTGAGGGAATGCAGTTAAGGAGTCAGCAGCAAGGAAGTAAACAGTTTTCTTCTTACTGCGTTCCCTCAGCTTGCTCTTTCCGCATCTGATGAAGTCATGTACTGAGTGACGAAAAACACTTGTGAGTGTTTGTCAGCATTTTATGGTCTTACTTTACTGTGTTGCCTGCTATTAAATGTATTTTGAACTGTCCGGAATTTCCTGGCCTGGGCATTTTCTTTGGATTATCTGTGTGTATTTTGCCTCGGAGTGCCATTTTTGTGGAATATCTATAACTGTGAGATAAGTAAAATTTGCACTAAATTTGTTAGTTAGCATATTAGCTATTTTCTTTGGGACAGAGAGTGTAGTATTATTGTGGAATATCTCTGAATACTGTTAGGTGTTAGTTCTTAACTTCTTGACACAGTTAAAGAAAGATTTGCAGTTATTTTTGGTTTTAGTGGCTATTTTAAGTTCGCACTCACTTTGAACTTCATAATGTTTCTCTTAAGCTCTCTTTTAGTTTACTTAAGTGTGATCTTAAGGTAGGTAGAATGAGACCTCTCATAAGCATTCAGGAGTTTCTTTCTCTTTTTATATAATGTATTTATATGGGTATTCCACAACAGGGGTTTGTTTTTTAAACTTCTCATTATATTTGTGGATAGGGACTGTCTTATCAATACAACTATTTAAGTGGGAGTTGAAGTCAGCGGTATAGGTATCAGCTTTAGCAATGGGATCCTTCAGAGGGGGATTACAGCAAAATGTATTTACTTTATCAAGTAACTGCAGAAGGTTTGCTTTTGAGAAGTCCTTAAACCCGGAGCTATGTACAGGAGAAGTGCCACCAGTTTTAAAGGAAAAGGTCACTAAATTATGGTCTGACTTAACAAGACATGATGATACACAAGGAGCTGTTCAAGATGTGACGATATTTGTGAGGACTAGCTCAAGGATATTGGGGCCACTAGTTGTATGGTTAACTACTTGTCAAAGAGAGTTAGCATTTATAATGTCAAGGAAGCCTGGGCATTCTGACCAGTGGCAGTGTAAGTCCATCAGTTTATTGATAAATAGTTGAAGTCCCCCAGTGGAAAGGTCTTGGCTTTAATGGGAATTTCAGCCGATGTGTTACAAAAGCTATTGCGCTGAGAAGGGGGGCATAGATGGTGTTCTATAGCTAGGTATGAAATGGTAATTAGTCTTGTTTAGAGTGATTTGGACTTCTAGGAGTTCACATGTGGTGTCCCAAGGAATCTGTCATGAGGTGATGATATCCTTAACAAATACTAATACTCCCGCACAGTTAATAAGATAGGCATCATACCCAGGAATATAGTGGGAGTGCTTTCATTGCTCTAAACTATACACATACAAATGCATTCAAGCTGCAGGAAAGTCTCAAGTTAAGCATTTTTTTGTTAAGACTTTTGGCACTGAACAGAACCACATTAATGTGTTCCAAATTAGAATTTACTAGGTTGGAATGTCCACCAAGTGTCATCTGCCTAAAAAAAGGCATTATGCAGACAGCAGAGGCTTTATCCAGCAACAAAAGCTTTGCTAAGAGTGGTGAAGGCCATTCCTGGTAAAACAGGAAGACTTGTCAGCGATCTCATCCAAAGCTACACAGACTGGATCCCCCTAGAATGACACCAACTACATAGTCAATTATTAAAGCCAATTATTTTGTCTTTGAATCTTGGCATCACTCTGGGTGATGGTGAAATACCACTCATGACAAGTGTCTTTCCTACTTCAGACACATGCTTAATAAGTGCAGTGATATAATTCTGCATGTCCTCTGAGTAGACTGTCTAAGGTCATTCACTGCCACATGGACCACTATCAGGTCACTACCATATTTGTCAGGATGGAGGGATCTAAATGCCCTTGTTACATTGCAGATCCTAGCTCCAGAAAGACAGCTATTACCCTATTTGTATCCAGGCTGCTAAGCATGGTGTCTGTATGCCTTACAAAATAGTCACCTATTACTAAAACGTTACCATGGTTTGATGCAGTCTCAGTAGACCATAAGGTCTTGGAATGTGCACCGTTGTGACTCTTAGAGGTATGCATCTTAGGTGTGGGTGTGAAGTGTGAAGGTAGGTGTGTTGCTGTGTATACTAATGTCTGAGGTTTCTGAGTTGCTAGGCTCCGAGGCTTAGACTGTGATCTTTTAACATCCTCATAAGTTGGTTTAGTGCTGTATGAGTATATGTGTTGTGGTTACTGAATGTGTTCCGAGGTGAGAAGGTAGCCTCCAAGGTAAATAGTTACATCTCTCATATACTGAATCACTGTGAGGTAACAATAAAAAGTTTTCAGTAAGCACGAGGCAATTGCTATACTGCTTCAAAATACCTAATGCTATCAGACTGACTACAGAAGGGGAAACAGCTGACTGAGATTCCATACTGTCCACTAGAGATAAAGGGGTATAGGACAAGTTAAGAAGAGGATAACTGACCAGGCTAGATAAAGGTGATAAATTAGGGTATGGCTAAAAGAGAGAAGACTAAGCTGTGTCTACTGGGGGTAGTGGCAATGTGCAAAAAAGAATTGTAAAAGTGGTGAACTATGTAGAGTCAATAAGGAAATCAGTAACAGTGACAAATTCAACTAAATAGCTTCATCCAAGAGTTGAATGCTGCTATATGCATTACTAATACATAGATTAATGGAGCACATTCAAATTCACTTAATATAATGAAAATTATCATCATATGCAGGCATTTAACATAATGTTGCAGAACTGCCAACCTCCCATTTCTGGTGGAGCAACTTGCATTAGTGTGTAATTTCAGCTCCATTGTCTAAGTACAGGTGTGTCTATTGGAATAATATTTATATAAAGTCTGTATATACAAAGCAGCCCCCCCCCCAACACATGAAGTGCTAGCCACAGTTTTGTCAAACAAAGCTATAACTGGTCAGATATTGCTGTCTGAACAGCAGAAACAGATTCCTGAACTAACTGCCCTCCTCCCAAATGGGTTGCTTTGCATGCAGTATATATTACTCACTGAAGGGCATTTTTCTGCACCTGCAGGCATATCCAGCGTTGGCCTGCTGCTGTCAGAGGTCATTGAAAGAGAACTTGCACTTGCTTCTGTTGCAAGCAATACCTGTAGTGTGCATAAGCCTCCTACACATTGCATACTATGAAATGCAGCTGGAAATACCTCGTCTGGGGACTGTGCCCTCCCCTATTCTATATAGCTTGTCTTGAACGTTTTGGTATGTGCGCCCTATCTTTCTCTCTGTCTCATTCTTTTTTGTCTCAGCTTAGTTCACTATATACCTTAGTAGACACTGAAGGACTGAATGAAGCTATGCTATCAGGCAGTTTGCATAACTAATTCTAGAGTTGTGCAGGTACATACTTTAAATTATTTCTTTTAGACCTTAGTCTGAAAAAAAAATTATGTAGATGTTCTAAACATGTCACAGCTGTGGTATGATACACAAGTGATTTCACAGTGATACACACTTGTTGCTGCTATGAGCCTAAGGTTTTCAAACATTTCATTTAGTAGACCTCAATGAGGCAGTGTTTTACACAGAAGTGTTCTTTCAGATTAACATTCTGTTTATTTTAAGTTGCCTTTTAGCCTCAGCAGTTTCAGCATATGCAGCTATTTGTATCACTTTGCTTATTTATGTATGTATGTATGTGTTTATTTATTTACTATTTTAGCTTACCAGCATACCTCTTAACATCTTAGTGCAAGAAATCAGGACAAATCCAAATATAATGGTGGGACAGAGGCCCCAACATAGGGACAATTTTTAACTATTGGTCTTATAAACTTAGAAGGGCGGCCGTGGTGGTGCATCAGTTAGCGTTACCGCCTCACAGCAAGAGGTTCTCTGGTTTGATTCTCGGCTGGGGTGCCTTCTGTGCAGAGTCTGCATGTCCTCCCTGTGGTCACGTGGGTTTCCTCCGGGTGCTCGGGTTTCCTCCCAAAGACATGCAGTAGGTGGATTGGACACTCTAAATTGGCCCTAGGTGTAAGTGTGTGTGTGTGTGTGTGTGTGTGTGTGTGTGTGTGTGTGTGCCTTCTGTGGAGGGTTAGGCACCAGGCTGGCAACTCGACACCGTAAAACTCCACTGCCAATCATGAGCGGACAGATGATCCGCTGTGGCGACCCCTAACCGGGAAAAGCCAGAAGAAGAAGAAGGTCTTAGAAAGTTGCTAGAATAAAAGCTTTTGTGTTACCATGCAGTTTCTGAATGATATGAAGTCTGAAACTCAAATGTCTGTCATTATTTATTTAGTATATTCAATTATCAATGATTCACCAGAAGACCACACATTTTTTGAGGAACAGACCAAAAATATGATGCAGTAATCTGGACATTCTACAGAAATCTGGACAGTTGAGAGGTATGCTTACCAGCTCCCTCTCTGTCACAGTCACAGGCTTTTGCAAGTGAAATCAGGAACTGCTTTTCAAGTTGTTAGCTATCCCATGACATGAGGATACATGAGCAGTATACTTCACAAAATCCAGATTTTAAACATTAAATTAATTCTAATGTCAGTTGTGTTCTGCAAACACATGTTGCAACAAGGAATGTCAATGAAGTTCACTAGGTCCACTGACACACTTAACAAACTACTTCCTTTGCCAGTTACAAGTGTGGAGTTCCCCCTATTGGCTGCTTGATGCAACTGCATGATTAATTGACATTCTACTAATAACTTATGCAGTTACAGATCAAAATTGTTACTTTTAAATTAGAGGCGTACATAACTCTCAACATCTTAGTACACAAATCAGGGGCAAAGCCAACAAATAATGTGAGCTGAAGGCCCAAGATCAGAAACGTATTTAAATAATGGTCTTATATATGAAAGTTGCTAAAATAACAAGTTTTACATTAGCATGCATTTTCTGAAGTATATGAAGTCTGAAACTCAAATGTCTCACATTATGTAGTGACTGCAATCATCAATGATATGCCAGAAAATCACAAATTTGGCAAAAGACCAAAATATGAAGCAAAAACAAAGGCATTCTGTGAAATCATGTGCAGTTAAGAGCTAGGAAGACGTACCCTCTGATTTTCTTCCCTTGGCTAAGTTCTGATATTTGATTAAATAGATTCATAGGTTCATAGGTAGGCACTAGGCTATTGGCCCTAGGGCCTATATAAGCCTAGCCAAAGGTACCCTGGCTTTCGCCACCCAAGAAAATTATCTTCCTGTGCCACTGTCGAGCAGAGCCACAGAAGTGATCCCCGGGATGAATTTCCTATCTCCCATCCAATCATTAAGATTTTTCTTGAACAGTCCTAATGAGGAGCTTTGTTTGATATAGATGGGTAGTTTGTTCCAGAGTATGGGAAGTCTCTGGGGCAGGAATCTATCCCTCCAGCATGTTCTGTTTATTGTGGTGACGAGGTTTAGGTCCCTAGAGCGTGTAGCTCGTAGGGATTGGGATTTCTTTAAGTGGAGCATGTCTAAAAGCTCTGGGTTTGACATAGCTTTGTGTGTTAGGCAGAGATCGCCTCTGAGTAGGCGATATGCAACAGAGTAAAGCTGCAGTTTTTTTAGACGGTCTGCATAGGGCATCTCTTTGAGGCCGGTAATCCTCTTTGTGAGGTATTTCTGTGGCCTTTCCAGTTGTTGTAGATGTCTTGTGAGGTACATACCAAAAGGGGCATTGTACTCTATAATGGGTCTAATGAGTGATGAGTGGAGGGGAACAATGACCTCTTTTTTCCTAGATGGGAAACATTTTGTAATGAGGTGTGCCACATAGAAGGATTTCCTGACTACTGTGGCGATGTGATTATCAAAGGAGAGACTACTGCCCACCTGTGTCCCAAGGTCTCTTATCACACTTTCGGTGTTAAGTAGACTACCACATATGTGGTAGTTCATGGGTATTGAGTTTTTACCAAAAGGAATGACAATGCACTTTTTGGCATTGAGCTTGAGGCCATGGCTTTGACACCAGGCATCTGTCTCAGCAAGGCCCTTTTGTAGGATGTCCACATCTTTTGGAGTTTTGATTATGGCTAATAGTTTGCAGTCATCTGCAAACTTCATTAGCCAAAGACCTTCTGTGTTGGCCTGTACTTCAGAGAAGTAGATACCAAACAGGAGAGGACCCAGGACTGAACCCTGTGGTACTCCACTTGTCACTGGTCTGAAGCTGGATTTGGAGTCTGCTACTTTCACAGTGTGGGTTCTGTCAGTGAGCCATTTGGCAACCCATCTTGTGGCATAGGGATTTATACCTAGTTTAGTGAATTTATCTATAATTCCAGAGTGGGGGATGGTGTCAAAAGCCTTGGCAAGATTTAGATAGGCTGTGTGAACCACCTTACCCTCATTTACGGCTTTGGTGACTGCTTCAAAGAAGTCTATCAGATTTAGGAGACATGATCTGCCTTTTACAAACCCAAACTGGGTGGGGTCCTGAGTTTGGAGATTACCAATGTCATTGTTTATAAGTTCCATGATGATACATGATGATAAATTGCAGACCAGGCTCGTTAGGCTAATTGGGCGGTAGTTTCCAGGGTCTGTGGTGGCTCCCCCTTTGTGGAGTGGGATAACTGTCACTGTGCGCCATTCAGTGGGCACATAGCCTGAGGTGAGGCTATGATTGAACATGGTACTTAGGTGAGGTGCCAGTTTGTTCTGTAGTTCATGTAGAACACAGCCTGGGATGTTGTCAGGTCCCATGGATGCTGTGTTCTTGGCTTTGGATAGTGTGTTTTTTACCTGTGCAGCCATGATTACAGGAACTTTGCATTCTTCTGGTATAGAGATGGGCCCTTTAGGGGATGACAGAGGGGTAAAGTTAGCACTGAACCTATCTGCCAGGATGTTGGCAATATCCATTGGTTCTGTATATTTAGTGCCATTGTGCTGTAACTCAAAGCAGATCTGAGTGTTGCCATTGAGATTCTTGACATAGCTATAGAATGCTTTGTGGTTGTCTTTAGAGTCAGTGGCGATTTTGTTTTCATAACAAGCTTTGGAGGATTTTATGAGGGATCTCAGCTTTTTACTGAAGCTGACCAGGGAGTTTCTCCAATCATGGGATTTTACTCTTTTTTGCAACAGTTTCTTTCTTCTGTTGTAGAGTTTGTTTATGGCAGGGGACCACCAGATTGTCTTCCTTTTTTGGAGGATAGCATCTTGGTTCTGTTAGGGATTGCACGATCCATGCACTCATGTAAGTGCTTATAAAGTGCATTTGTGTAGGATTCAGCAGTCATACCTCTATTGTTCATCAGCATGGGTGTCGTGAAGTTTGCCACTTCTGTCTTAAGAAGCGTGAAGTTGGCTTTGGAGAAATTTTTTACTGTGGTTTCCCTAATGGGGGGTGGGGGAGGGATGTGGATGTCTAGGGTGATTAGCTTATGGTCAGATCTGACCAACGAGGAACTGACCTCTGGTGTGGAGCACCGGTTGCCTATGTTGGTAATAACCAGGTCTAGGATATTGCTGCCCCTGGTGGGGGTGTGGATAAGCTGATCCATGGCGCTGGAATTTATGAATTCCAGAAAACGTTGAGCACAAGAGTTGGTACATGAGTAATTTTCCCAGTTAATGGTAGGGTAGTTAAAATCACCCATTATTAGGGTGTTAGGTTGTACTCTAATATTTTCCAGTGTATTAAGAAATGAGGAGTGGGAATCCTGGGGCATGGTGGGGGATCTGTAGCAAGCTACAATTTGGATTGCGGTCTTGCCCAGAGTTAGTTGCACTTGGATAATATCGGATGCATTATGCTGAGCAACTAGCCTGGAGGTGTGGATATCCTTAATAAATATGGACACGCCTCCGCCTTTAGTGTTTCGGTCCAGGTTAGGTGGCCAAAAGGTGTGGTATGAATTATAGCCGGGTAATGCAGGGGTACACTCTGGAGCCTTGAACCAGGTCTCTGTCACTGCACAGATGTCGATGTTCTCCATTTTAAGGAGTGCCTCGAGAGAGTGCATTTTTGAGGTTTAGACTTCTAGCATTGAGTAACAATACCCTCAGATTCTTCTTGCCTGTACCTGTTAGGGTGGTGAATTTGTCATTTGAACCTTGCCTAAAAAAGGCACTATAGGGGTGGCTAGAGCCTTAGCCAGTATCCAGAATCCCAGGCGAGACAGGTGCAGGCCATCTCTGGCAAAGCATCTTGGCTTGTCGATCATGTCATCCCAGGCAGAAAGATACTGGATCCCCTTTGAATTACACCAGAAGCTTAGCCAATTGTTGAAGTCAATCATTTTGTCCTTCTACTGTTTTATCATTCTGGGTGATGGCAGGATGCTACTCAGCGCTAGGGTCATACCTGCCTGGGCTACAAGATCGGACAGCTCCTCCATGTCCCTTTTCATGTAGTCCAAGGAGGTACGTCTCAGGTCATTCACACCAACATGGACAATGACAGAGTCATATTTGTACTTGTTGTGGAGTGACCTGAGTGCATGTGTTATGTGGCAGATCCTGGCACCCGACAGGCAGCTGACAGTAACTTTCTCCTTGTTTAGCCTGGTGAGTGGAACATCAGTGTGCCTGACTATAGAGTCACCTATGACTAGAGTGTTGGGTACGTTGTTATGCCTTATGGGCTGTGGTTGAGTGGCACACTGAGTTTGTGAGCTATGTGTCAATTGGGTTGTGTTGGGGGGTGGAGGTTGCTTGTGTTTCTGCTTTGGAGGTCCCTGTTGCTTGGGCAGGTTTTTACTGAGAGCCTCTGTGAATGTAGGTGTGTGTTTTGTGTTTCTATGTGTGTGTTTTGGTGGTGCAGGTTTTGAGGGACTATGTGCTGAGTGTGGTGTGGTGCAAGTGTTTACCTTCTCCTCTTGACTGTCTAGTCCAGTCTTGGGTGAAGAGAGTTTTGCTTCCAGTTTGGCTATATAATTGCATCTCTCACAGATTGTAGTGTTGGGTGGTAGGAGGAGAGGGTTGTCTGTGCACATGAGGCAATTACTGCATTGCCCCAAGATGCCCAAATTCATCAGGTAGACAGGAGAAAACACCGGGGGCTGACCCTTAGACATGCCTGGATAGGTGCTTATTTGTTAAGTACTAGAAACTGTTTTCTTCTAGACAGTGAGGAAAGTTGAGTGCTGTAGTAATTTGTAGCTTATTTATTGCTTACAATAAGTTCTGAACAAGTGCTGAAACAAAAAACTGTCTAGTTCTAAGAAACAAAATTAAGCTAGAAGGCTTCCTTTCAACACAGAAAGGCTTGGGCCCTAGAAGCCTACAAATAGCCCTGGACACAGCAAATCTATATCCAGGCTAGACTACCCACAGGAAAGGCAGGAAACAAGCTTAGAAAAATGTTTTGTGTTTGAGTAAGGAAAGCATATTTTCAAGACAAACACATGCTGAGGCAATGGATGCTGCCATGTTCGTTAACCACATGTGAACACTAGAGACCCATGACTGCAGGCAACCTGTAGAAGAACTACAGCCGTGTATACAGCACTGTCAGGTGATTGTGTTTCATTTTTTTTTAGATTACTAGCTGTTATGTTTCTAGAATGATTACATTTAAGCAAGTATAGCTGGCTGAGGAAGAAGTATGTTTGTTCCAAGGCTAGTGCCAGCATTACATAGATTTCTAGCTTTATTTTCCCAAGAAATGCCACAGGATAAATTTACCATATCAAAGAGAAGAGAACTGGGGCAGGTGTGAGTAAGGAAGATTAGAAAGGGACTGGGGTCATAAGTGTATACAGATGTCACATGACAACAAAAGCCTCACAGTAGTGTTTCAGCTAATTTATGTGTATTGCCTCATTCCTTCCTTCCTTCCTTCCTTCATCATTACATGCTTAATATGATTCATGGCAAGAAAGTGGGCCCTCTATCAACATATAATGTGCATAATAATATACGAGTTTTGATAAAGTCCTGGATTCAAAGGGACAAAAGTTCTCAATTTATTTTACTGTTTGAATTTTTGAACAAAGTGGCAGTTTTTTACGTACATCTTTGTGTTTTTTGTGTTTCCTGCCAAGAATTTCCACTTGTTAGTTTTTTTGTGTACACAGACACACACACACACACACACACACACACACACACACACACACACACACACACACACACACACACACACACACACACACACACACACACACACACACACACACACACACACACACACACGCACACATGCACACACACACACACACACACACACACACACACATGCACACACACACACACACACACACACACACACACACACACACACACACACACACACACACACACACACACACACACACACACACACACACACACACACACACTCTACAAGCTGACAATCTGGCAATCTGACAAGCAAGGTCAATGATCATTTAGTTATAATCAAGAGATGGTAGTAGCTTCTTTCCCACACAGCATGCCCCAAAATAACCATATTCTGACTAGGTAATGTTTAACTGGCATGAAATGAAAAACAAATAGTAAGAAGTATCTTTGGCTATAGTGATTCAGTTTATTTCAGCCTCACACTCAAGAACAAAAACTACCCTTGACAAACCAGACATTTTGCTGTGATCAAGTAAGAACAATCACCATTTGGTATGACAGTTTTCCACAACATACCCATTTTTATGGTGGAACACCTTCATTGTTTCAGTATGATCGAAATAAAGAAATACTACCCCATTCATATACGTATGAATATGTATGTATGTGTACATGGGTCTACTGGAAAGGATCGAAATGCTACATCATCGAATACCAGTTTATTGAGATGACATTGCTGAAACCTGTAAATATCAAACACCCAGAACAGTGAAAATGAACCCCAGGAAGAGAACAACTTGGCCACCATGGTGAACCTTGCTGTTTCTCCACTGTAGTGCGATCTCAGAGTTGGTATATTTAATTAGGAGGGTGTGGTGGGCAAAGCCCCGCCACTTTGGTGGGTTTTATTTGCTGCATTGTTTGCTTTGTTGTCCTGTCCCAGTAAACAAATGTTAAGATAAAATTAAAAAAAAAAAAAAATATATTACTAGGCTATTGGCCCTGAGGCCCTTATAAGTCTAGCCAAGAGTTTAGCCAATGTTTAGACAAGTCAGCACCCAAAGCCCCTGTCCAGCAGGGACACAGATGGAATTCCAGGGGTGCATTTTCTGTTTCCCATCCAGTTATCCAGGTTGTGCTTAAAGAAGGATAATGAGGTGCTTTGCTTGACATGGAGAGGGGATCTATTCCACAGATGGGGGGGTCCCATCAAGGCGGAGTAAGAGACTGCTTTGTATGCCAGACAGAGGTCACCTCTGAGGAGTCTGTATGAAACTAAGTAGAAGGACAGGGCTTTTAGCCTATCTGTGTAGGGTAGATGTATGAGGCCCTGGATTCTCCTGGTGAGGAACCTCTGTGGTCTCTCCTGCTGCTGCATGTGCTTTTCAAGGTACATCCTGAAGGGGGCATTGTACTCAATAATTGTCCTTATAAGGGAAGAATAAAGGGATGTTATGACCTCTTTGTCCCTGAGTGAAATACCCTTCCTTATAAGGTGGGCCATGTAGAAAGCATTGCATACAACGGAAGCAATATGGTGGTCATAAGTCAGGTAGCTATCAACCTGGGTGCCCAAATCCCTCACTACTGATTGTGTACTTAGGACACTGTTATTAATGTGATAATATGTGGTGACGTCACTCTCCCCAAAGGGGATGATGATGCATGTTTGGCATTCAGCTTGAGGCCATGTTTCTGGCACCAGTCATTTGTTTGGGTGAGACCATCTTGGAGGACGTCCACATCACTTAGGGAATTGATGACTGTGCCCAGCTTGCAGTCATCTGCAAACTTGGTCCCCACTGTTTTTGGTCTGCACCTCAGAGAAGTATATCCTGAATAACAGAGGTCCTAAGACCAATTCCTGGGGTACACTGCTCCGTACGGGTCTCCTGCTTGAGGTGGCTTCCCCTATTTTGATTAGGTGGGTTCTATCAGTGAGCCACTTTGCTACCCATCTGGTAACATATGGATTGATGCCTAGTTGAGAGAGTTTATCTACTATGCCCGAGTGGGGAATAGTGTCAAAGGCTTTGGCCAGGTCAAGGTAGGTGGTGTGCACCGTCTTCCCCTTGTCCATGTCTTTGGTGAGTGTCTCAAAGAAGTTGACCAGATTTAACAGACCTGACCTCCCCTTGACAAAACCAAACTGTATGGGGTCGAGTGTTTGGAGGTTTCCAAATGTCCCTGTTAATGAGGTCTCTGATAATCTGTTCCATGGCCTTGCAGATCAGGCTAGTTAGGCTGATGGGTCTATAATCTCCTGGATTGGTGGATGCTCCACCTTTGTGTAAAGGGATGACAGTGGCTGTCCTCCACTTGGCTGGGACAAAGCCGGTACTCAGGCTTTAGTTGAATAGGGTGCCTAATGGTGCTGCAAGTTCATGCCTGAGTTCATGCAGGATGTAGCATGGGATGTTATCGGGTCCCATGGAGGCTGTATTTTTTGCCTTTGAGAGGGCAATGGTGACCTGTTCCCTTGAGATAAGGGATGGGGGTCAGGTACTGGGAATGTCCTGATTTATTGATGGGGGGGCGAGGGGAGAAGTTTTCACTGAATCTGTCAGTCAGTAGATTGGCTATATCTATAACATTTGTGTATGTGGTTCCCTTAACCACCAGTTCTGAACAGATGTGGGTACTTCCTTTGAGATTGTGAACATATGTGAAGAAGGCCTTATGATTGTCTCTAGTAGATGTGACCAATTTGGACTCGAAGTTGCCTTTAGAGGATTTCACTAGTGGTCTTATTTGCTTGTTCAGGCTAAGGGGAGATTGCTTCCAATTGGGCACCTGCTCCTTCTTGGTCCTGGACAGTAATTTTTTCCTTTTGTTATATAGTTTACCTTTTGCAGATGTCCACCAGACAGTTTACTCTTCCTTGCGGAGGATGATTTTGTCCTGTCAGGAATTCCTGATTCAATGCATCTATATAAATGCTTGTATAGTACTTTGGTGTAGATTTGGAAATTGGTGCCAGTTCCTACAGTGGGGGAGGGGCTTGTAAAGCTGTTTATACCATCCCTCAGGAGGTTGTAATCAGCTTTGGTGAAGTCTTTTTGTTTGACTGTAGCTAGAGGGGGGTCAGGGGACTATGGAAGTGAGCACTTTATAGTTGGATCTTACCAGGGAGGATGATACTGTAGGGGTGTTGCAGTGGTTACTCATGTCGGTTAATACCAAGCCCAAGATATTATTACCTCTTGTGGGGGATATTGACTAGCTGTTCCAAGGCATTTGTATTTATAAAATTGAGGAATCTCTGGGCATTTGTGTTCTGGCATGAGAAGTTTTTCCAATCTATGGTTGGGTAATTAAAGTCACCCAGGATCAGGGTAAAGAGTTGACTCTTGATAGATTTGAAGAGGTCCAGATAGGTGGAGTGGGCATTTTGAGTCAAATTTGGGGGCCTGTAGCTAGTGTAAATAGCACAAGTAACAAAAAACTGAGGGTAATGCTACTCAATGCCAGAAGTCTAAACCTCAAAATGCACGCACTCGAGGCACTCCTCAGTATAGAGAAAATGGATATATGTGCAGAAACAGAAACCTGGTTTAAGGCTCCAGAGAGCACCCCAGCACTACCAGGCTACTACTCATACCATACATTTCAGCCACAGAACCCAAACAGAAATACAAAAGGTGGGGGTGTATCCATATTCATCAAGGATACCCACACCTCCAGGTTAGTGGCACAGCACGATGCTTCAGAGATCATCCACATGCAACTAACAATGGCCAAATCTGCAATTCAAATTGTAGCTTGCTACAGATCACTCACCATGTCCCAGGACCCCCATTCCACATTTCTGGAAACACTGGGAAACATAAAGGTCCTACCAACCACCCTAATATTGGGTGATTTCAATTACCCAAACATTAACTGGGAGAACTACTCAAGTACTAACTCCCTTGCCCAACTTTTCCTAGAATTTATAAACTCAAATGCCCTGGTTCAACTGTTCAACACTTCCACCAGAGGTGACAACATATCGGACCTGGTCAGCACCAACATGGGCAACTGGTGCTCCATACCAGAGGTCAACCCCTTGCTGGTTAGATCTGACCATAAACAAATCACTTTGGATATCCATATTCCATCCCCACTCCCGGACAAGAAAGCCACCATGAAAAACATTTCAAAAGCAAACTTCATGTTACTTAAGACCGAGGTGGAAAGTTTCAAAGCCCCCATGCTGAAGAATAACACTGTCCAAGCTGCAAAATCCTTCACTAATGCATTCTACGGGCAGCTACAAGAATGCATGGATCATGCCATCCCAAGCAAAACCAAGACTCACCCAGTCTGGTGGACTCCTGCCATAAACAAGCTATATAATAGAAGGAGGAAACTAGTACAGAAAAGAGTAAAATCCCAAGAAGGGAAAAAATCCCTGATCAGTATCAGCAAGAAACTACAATCCCTCATAAAATCATCCAAGGTGAGCTTTGAAAGAAAAATTGCCAAGGACTCCAAAGATAACCACAAGGCATTCTTTAGCTATGTCAAGAATCTAAGTGGCAATGCTCAGATCTGCTCGGAGTTAGTGCAGAATGGCACAAAATACACTGAACCGACCAATATAGCTAACATCCTGGCAGACAGGTTCAGCACAAACTTCACCCCCCTCTCACCCCCAAAAGAGCCCATAACCATACCAGAAGAATGTAAAGTCCCTGAAATCACAGACACTCAGGTTAAAACAGCCCTCTCCAAAGCCAAAATCACAGCATCAATGGTACCAGACGGTGTCCCAGGCTGTGACCTACATGAGCTCAAAGATGAACTAACCCCTCTCCTAAACACACTGTTCAAACTCTGCCTCTCCACAGGCTACATACCCATAGAGTGGCACACAGCAACGGTTATTCCACTCCACAAAGGTAGAGCCACAACAGACCCCAGGAACTATCTCCCTATAAGCCTGACTAGCTTGGTCTGCAAGGCTATGGAGCGCATCATCATGGAACTCATTAACAGAGACATTGGGAACCTCCAAACACTGGACCCTACCCAGTTTCGCTTTGTTAAGGGCAGATTATGCCTCCTAAACCTGGTGGACTTATTTGAGACAGTTACCAGGGCTATAGATGAGGGAACGGTGGTACACACAGCCTACCTAGACCTTGCTAAGGCCTTCAACACCATTCCCCATTCTGGTATTATAGACAAGCTCACCAGCCTGAACATAAACCCCTATGTCACAAGATAGGTTGCCAACTGGCTGACGGACAGAACCCACATGGTGAGATTTGCAGGAGCTAGGTCCGACTCTAAACTGGTTACAAGTGGCATTCCCCAGGGCTCAGTCCTAGGACCCTTCCTGTTCGGCATATACTTCTCATAGGTACAGGCAAGCACAGGAGGACTATGGCTGACCAAGTTCACAGACATACTGCAAACTAGGGGCTATAATTGTCTCTCCAGCTGACACAGACATCACTCAAAAGGGTCTCACTGAGATGGATACCTGGTGTCAAAATCATGGCCTAAAGTTAAATGCCAGAAAGTGCATAGTCATCCCCTTTGGAAAAAACAAAGTACCCACAAACTATCACATAGGTGGTAGTCCCCTAAATACGGAAGACATAATAAGGGATCTGGGGACCCAAGTAGATAGTAATCTCACCTTTGATAATCGCATTGCCAAGGTGGTTAGAAATCCTTCTATGTGGCCCACCTAATCACAAAAGGGTTCGCATCCAGATCAAAAGAGGTCATTCTGCCCCTCTACTCATCACTCATCAGACCCATCTTAGAGTACAACACCCCATTTGGGATGTACCTTACAAGACACCTGCAACAGCTGGAAAGACCACAGAAGTACCTCACCAAGAGGATCAATGGCCTCAAACAGATGCTCTATGCAGCTTGACTGAAGAAACTCCATTTGTACTCAGTTGCATACCACCTACTCAGAGGTGATCTCTGCCTGACATACAAGGCCATGTCCAACCCAGAATTGATGGACATGCTCCACCTAAAGAAAACCTTATCCCCTTGAGCCACACTCTCTAGGGATCTAAACCTCACCACAACAATAAATAGGAAGTGCAGGAGGGATAGCTTCCTGTCCCAGAGACTTCCCATGCTTTGGAACAAGATTCCCATCTACATTAGGCAGAGCTCCTCACTAACACTCTTCAAAAGAAACCTTTATGAGTGGATGGGAAACAGAAAGTTTACCTCGTGGATCACTTCAGTGCCTCTGCTGGACAGAGGGACAGGGAACTAATCTAAGGGGGCGGTGAAAGCCAACACATTCTGGCTAGGCTTATAAATGCCTTCGGGCAGATAGCCTAGCACCCACCTATGAACCTATGAACCTATGAACCTATAATTTGAATAGGGGTCTTGTCAATGGTTAACTGCACCTGGAGTGTCTTCTGTGCGTCATACTGTTTGACCTGCCTGAAGGTGTGTGCGCCTTTAATATATATATTGAAACTCCACCTCCTTTGGCTTTGCTGCCCACATTTTGGGGTCTGAATGTATGATAGGATGAGTAACCAGGTAAGGCTGGGGTGCTCTTCGCAGCTTTGAACCAGGTTTCTGTGACTGCACAAATATCAGCATCTTCCAGAGTTAAGAATGTTTACAATGGGCGCAATTTCATGTTTAGACTCCTAGTGTTTAGCACCATGACCTTTAATTTGCGTTTTGTTCTCTTCCTGGGGTTCAGGCTTCTTGCAAAGGCCCTTGCCTCCCCCATAATGCCTTTTTTAGGACCTCATGATTTTTCTTAAAAAAGGCACTATGGGGCACTATGGGGGAGGCAAGGGCCTTTGCAAGAAGCCTGAAAACCAAGTGAGACAGATGCAAGCCACCTCTAGCAAAACATTGTGGTCTGTCGATCATATCTTCCCAGGCTGTCAGGTACTGGATCCCCCTGGAATGACACCAGAAACTAAGCCAATTGTTAAAATCAATCATTTTCTGTTTGGTTTGAGGCATCATTCTGGGTGACGGCAGAATGCTGCTTAAGGCTAGGGACATACCTGCCTGGGACACATATTCAGTGAGCTCAATCATGTCTCTCTTCATATAGTCCAGAGAGGTGCATCTCAAGTCGTTCATGCCAACACGGACTATGACAGAGTCATAACAGTCCTTGTTGACAGACTTGAGTGTGTGTGTGATATACACAATGTCTGAATCTTTATTAGCCATCCTGTCAGATTACAATTCTTACAACTGACTGAATGTTCAGTTCAGTAATCCTTGATTTTCACTCTGAATTTCTTTACTGCATGAATGAATGAGTACCTACCAGCAAAGTTGCATATTTGCATGTATGAATGAACTGTTGATTGCAGCTTTACTTGTAAACTGATGTAACACTTGAGCACTCATGGTATGGTCAGATCTGAGCTATATTTCTCTGTCTTTAAGAATCACTAAAAAGCAATTTTTCCTCAAGAAATGTACTTCTCTCTTCTGCAGTCCTTCAAGCTCTACTAGCACTGTGACAATCAAATAGTAACATTGATTATCTGACTTAACAGGAAAAGGCTTGTGCAGTATGAAAATCATATTAATTTCTCAAATGGTGAGGCCAGCCTCTGTCCCTGGAGAGAGGTTCAGGCCTCTTTTAAGGAATGTTTAAGGGGAGGTGTAAGAGAGATTGGAAATGATGTATGCTTGATGCATTAATGAACTTGTATTATTTTTATGTGGGATTCAGTTAAATGCTGAAGAAGAAGAATAGTCAAGTAAATATCAGTATTTTATTGCAAACCAGTTGTAAAAGAAAAACGGCAGAGCCTAACAGCAGTTCTTTAAATGTTATCCAATGTTGTGCACATGTTACACTGTAGCATATGCTTATTCTGTATGAGAAGGCCCAAATATTTTTTTTTATATCTAAGGGAATTTCAAGGACTTTTTCTGTGTTTTGAGGGAGACTCACTTTAACAGTCTAAGAATTTATGACTTAGTCATGCATGTAATACAGGCACAGCAAGGAGATGAACATACTGAAAAGACAGAGGACAGATCTTTCTTTCTTTCTGGAAACATCATTTGGCACTCAATGTCTGTTCAGAATGATGCTGACATCACAGATGGTGTTGTGGTAAATTGCTCTGAGTATGTTGTACAGGGTCCTGGGTTCAAGCCTTGGCACGGCTGATTATTTACAGCTCAGATGGCTTAGTGGTTATATATGCTTTGACATATAAGTTAAGTACTAGCATACTATGGTTTATGAATGCAAACACTCATTTAAATAAATATTTGTATCTGATTACCACAGTAATCACCTGCATTTGCATTCTATCGATAAGTGCCATGGAATCTTTTAAATGCACTTGAGCTATCCCCAGCTCAGGCAGGCTGGACCTTGGTTTAATGCCTCAGCCATAGGATGGATGCACTGACATTCGGTTGTAGCCAAAGTTTTCAATTGAAAAAAACACTTTATGCTTTGTTGACAATTTCCAAGCTGATATCATGTAGTAGAGGAAATAAAAACACAGCAGCAGTTTTAGTTTCAGGATTAACATTTTCTGTCTAGCCCTGACATTATTTTTTCCATTTGTTAAAATTAGTTGTTATAGATACTATGAGTACATATCTGCAACTCTGCAGATGTGTTTTGCATATCTGTGCTTGTGTGTACATTTCTACCAGCTTAGTATTCACTGCAAATGACATTGTGACCATATGTCTATATACACAGTGTATTAATGTTTCTTCTTAATTATTCAAATCAAGCAATTCTGGATAAAACAAGTTATATAGGCCATGAAATATAAACTGATGATATCCTTCTGCATAAAATGAACTTGCACGTTAATGATATATTCTACTGCTTTCTGGTGTTAACCATTTATTCACTGAATTTTTATAGTTTTCCCATGTAGATAAACTGAATACTGATATTCATACAATGACTTGCCATGCACTCGGTAAGGACATTCAATATAAAATCTCTCTCTCTGTCCATTTTTCATATATGGCAGCAGGAACAGTACAGTTATGTTATGTCTATGTCCTCTGTCTGTCACTTGGTGAGGAATGGTAGGGCCTTTCATCTGCTAACACATATACTTGCTCAATAAGGTACTGCTGTCAAAGTAATTAATCACTTAAAAGCATAACTGACAACCTTTACACCCAGAGCTACAGGCAAAACAAAACAATAGTTAGAGAAAAGGTCCAAAAAAGGGACACATTTTAAATGCTGGTACTCCTAGCTTAGAACTTCTCTAAACAACTTCCAGTTTTAGGGGATGCCACAGCAGAAGTTTGAGAACAAATAGGAGGCATCTCTCCAAAATCTGAAACTATACTGGCTATATTACTAGCCCACTCTGGGTAAACACTTTTTTACCCAGAGTACCGAACAGAGTAATAGTAGCAATATAGCATATATGTTAGATAATAATTTTGTTAAGATCAATTTTGTCCTGCAGGGAATCCTCTGTCTATTTATATGACTTTCTTTCTTTTCCCGTTGAGTCAACATCTCTTATTCAGTCTGGTAACTCAGAGATGCAAACTAATTTCAGACAGATATACTGATCCTCTGTGAAATATTTCATTAAGTACCTTGGGGGAGAAATTGAAAGCATACAGTCAAAATGTGACTGCATTTTTATGTACCTTAGCATCACTTCATTTTCTTTCATTGCGATGTATTAATGCACTACGAAAAAATCAATTACCTATTTCAACAGAAAATTTTACATTTATCCCAGCTGATTATAAATAGCTCATTAACAGATAATTGATCACTGATCACGTTCCATCTTGACAGCAAATCATTAATATAAGTTCTCTACAGCTCAATTTTAAACTAATTTAATGTAGTAAAAAAAAAAAAAACATTTTTATCTCTATTTGCTTATGCCACATAGATGCTGGTTTAGCAAGAAACAAATGATAAGTCTCAGAATGAAGCAGTATGTTTATTTTAACAAGAATTCCTAAACTGCTTCCTTTTCTCCTAACTTGGCTTTGGGAAGGACATTTGTATGAAGTGTAGTCACATTGTGTAAGAGTAAAAATACAAGTCGTTATGTAAAAATGAATACTTCTTACAGAAAACATGTTTGTGTGTGTTATATTTGTTTAGCTACATATTATTTATTTACTTTGTTGCTAACCGGGTAGGAATGCTGGCTCTAATTGACTTTTATTTCAGATTCAGAATCAAAATAGTATCACATACCATATCAGTCATACATACTGTATGGCACTTACAGCTGCTTCTCACGAAAGTAATTTTATTTATTTATTTATTTATTTATTTATTTGTTAACTGGGTCAGTAGTCAGCCTCAAGGGACCCTTTTCAGCCATGATGTAGAGAAAAGACAACACTAAGAAGAGACAGAGACAGCTACTATCAATAACAATTACTGATGGGTGCATAGATATGGAGAGAGACAGTGAGAAAGAGAGATTAAGGAACAGAGAAGCATAAATAACTGTATGTTTATCTTGTCATAGTAAAACCAAGAACACATGCATAGTTTTCAGACTGATAGTGTTACTTGAGTACAAACACAAAACAATATTTTGGAACATGTAATAGTATATATATATATATATATATATATATATATATATATATATATATACATATCAGGAGCTCAGATCAGTTCTCATCTTTCTACGTTGGAGGTAGCTCAGATGAATGCGAACATTTCCATGACACTTACCAAAAGGGGTACTTCATTGTCATTTTCTTCCATTATACTATATTGTCCTTATCATTCCTCAGTCCATTTAACACTTGCATTATACATATTTACCCACCCCACCCATCCCTTTTCAAATGTATCATTTTTAATTCTGTTCGATACAGTATCCTTTTCCCCATCTCATTGTACATCAGTGCATTACATTTCCATCTC
Organism: Protopterus annectens; assembly: GCF_019279795.1. Taxonomy (NCBI): domain Eukaryota; kingdom Metazoa; phylum Chordata; order Ceratodontiformes; family Protopteridae; genus Protopterus; species Protopterus annectens. The sequence continues at coordinate 534,547,935 of NC_056740.1, read as the reverse complement.
CAGAGATGTCATAATGTTACAACAGAGTTTTATTTAATGAATCAGTGGGACTCTTGTTCCTAATTTCTGAAATAACCCCCCCATTTGTGTGCTGACAGTGTTGATATTGTCTGAAAAGCCGGCAGGCTGGGTGGCTGACTAACTGTTTCCCACTGCTGTTAAAGAGTATTATTCATCCTTGTTTTACTTTTTACTTTTAAAATAACAAAGAAAGCTTTCCTGTGTGTGTGTGAAGATAAAAGGCGTTGTGCCCAGACATGAAATAAAAGCAGAAGTTTTAACAGTCAGATATTTTGTGTATCTATCTTTGATCACTAAGTGCTGCCACTAACAGTAGTGTGTATCCACACACACACACACACACACACACACACACACACACACACACACACACACACACACACACACACACACACACACACACACACACACACACACACACACACACACACACACTGACACGGGCACACACACACACACACACACACACACACACACACACACACACACACACACACACACACACACACACACACACACACACACACACACACACATACACACACACACACACACACACACACACACACACACACACACACACACACACACACACACACACTGACACATGCACACGCGCGCACACTCACACACACACACACACACACACACACACACACACATATATATATATATATATATATATATATATAGAACACACAACCCAATATGGAAAGAACTGCCAAAGACTGTATTACAGCCAATAGATGTATAAACCAGAGCAAATACGTTTCTTCAATAAACAAACCAACGTATATTCCAAAAGTAGAAGTTTAATGACGTGAGCGCTTTCGCGGTCCTGCCGCTTCTTCAGACGTGAATAAAAACATTAAGCAATGATGCTTACATATAATAAAATTCAAAAAACATCATTTCCTGAGCATTCAAAAAACGTCATTTCCATGACTCAAAACTACAAAAATACAAAGACTATGAAGACTACAACTACCATAAAGCGCTGGGTATAAAGAAAACATGTCCACATTGAAATACTCTGGCCAGTGGATGTAAAACACTAGATATAAGTTCATCTAATAGATCTTCCTTTGAGGGTTGGTTTAAGAGGGACAGATTCATTAAGTCCCCTGCCCCAATGAGCCGCTAACCGAAGAATCCATCGGGTTTCTGCTACTTCGGTGCGGTTAACAATATCACCACCCCTTAAACAACTTGGCTGAACATGTATTACTTGAAATAAAAAAGTATGATGCTCATGAGAGAGCATATGCTTAGATATTGCACTACAATTGTCACCTCTAGCAAAGCAATACATATGATCACGGATCCTCTCCCTCAAGGACCTGTTGGATTTACCCACATAAAATCTAAAACATAGTTGACAGCAGGCAACATACACTATATTGCGTGTATTACAATCAGAGGTGCACTTAATTTCCCATAGCCTACCATCATTAGGGGAACGAAAGAATCTTGAAGTATCTATATATCTGCACTGGGGACATTGACCACATTTATTAGTGTAATGAAAATTAGAACTCTTACTTAAATCAGGGGACATACATAAAGAAGGAAAACAAAGAAGTTGTTTTAAATTCTTAGTGTTTGTATAAGTATATCGTGGGCAGTTACCAACTAATTGCTGGACGTCATTGTCAATCATCAAAATATTCCAATTATTGATGATTGCTTGATGAACTACAGAGTTATTGTTTGCAAACGGTATAACCATTGATAACCGTCTATTATCACATACTCTGCTTGAGATGTAGTATGTAAAATTGGAAAAATAAGGTTTCCCAAGGCTAGTCCTTAAGGTTGTAACAGTATTACAAACAGACTCTACCTTTTCAGTGCTATAGCCTCTGTTACAAAAATGTTTCCTGAGAGTAGAAAGCTCCTGTTTAAAAGAAATGTCATCGGAGCAGAGGCGCGAAATCCTCAACGCTTGCCCTCTGACTATATTGTCAAACAATTTGGGTGGATGCATGCTTTGAGAGGATAAAAAAGAGGCTGTGTAACATGCCTTACGAAAAACTTTTGTCTTGATATATCCAGACTCACGATAAACAGTGACATCCAAGTAGTCTGCTGAGTCTGAAGAATAAGACATGGTAAATTGAAGAAAACCATCAAGGTTGTTAAGGTAATTAAAAAACTGTACAAAGGATGCATGGGTACCACGCCAAAGGAGAAAGAGGTCGTCCATGAATCATCTGTAAAAGGCGATTCGTGGACAGTTGAAAAGTACCTCTCTCTCCCAAGCCACCATCACCAAGTTGGCATATGAATTGGCGCAGCTGGTACCCATTGCAACACCAGTGCTCTGTCTATAGATAGTGTTCTTGAAAAGAAAGAAATTGTTTTCTAGAACAATCTCAAGAAGTAATGCCAATAAATCTGCCTCAGTTGCTGACATAAACTCACAAAGTAGATTTCTGACCATAATAATACCATGATCGTTAGGTATACAGGTAAACAAGGACGCCACGTCCATGGTCACGAAGGTTAAACCATCCACATCCTCATAACCACTAAGAAAGACATGTAAATCACTGAGGAATTGCCCAGTGTCTTTCAGAACATAAGAAAACTTGGATAATACCAATTTAAGTTTGGCATCTAGAAATATTGAAATGGGCTCGGTGAGCCAGCCCTCTCCTGCCACTATGGGATGCATAGGTGGATTTATAACATCCTTGTGGATCTTGGGCAGTCCATTAATGCATGGTATAAGGGGACATTCAATGAAAAAATATTCATACAGTTCATCAGTTATTAAGCCTGAAAGCTTACAATCTAACAATAAACTTTTCACATTACTGCACGAACTGTCAACCACTGTTGATGTAACAATTTCATATGCATTAGTGGCTAGCATGCTAATCATTGAATCCACATAGGAAGATCTATTCATGACCACAATGCGACCACCCTTGTCGGCAGGGCGTACAATAATATTGGTGTTGGCTTTGAGTGAAAAAAGCACCTCAAGTTCACTTTTGTTCAAATTATCACAGGTACTAGAAAAACCAGATTTAAAGTCTCTATACAAGTCTTTTTCAACACTTCTTATAAAGAGCTCTAAGTTAGGTTGCAATAAGGGATTTGCCAAACTCTTCTTTTTAAAAGTGTGCTCACCTTTGGTAATAGTGTCCTTGTAAAGTAGTTTAAGATTTAAATTCCTCGCGAACAATCTTATCGCAAGAATATAATCACTAATGTCAGCATTACTAGTAGGAACAAAAGAAAGTCCCTTATTTAGAACCGAAAATTCCACTTCAGTAAGGGAATGTCCAGATAAATTGCATACTAACGAGGTTGAACCCATCTGTGAATCGAGTAACTGGTCTCTGCATCTGAATCTCGTCGTTTCGTTGCCCTCATTGGTTCCTGCTCCAGGCCCCTCTTCTTGCCCATACGTATTGGCAAAGGGGCATTGGGAAAATCCTGTTGTTGATTGGAACTGGAGGGATCCTGTTGTCGATTAGTGGGAAGTTTTCCAAAATTAGTTTTCGGTCGCACTACCATGTTAGTGCGCGAACTAGAATCATCAAGCAGAGGTGATGGTACATTGCGTATTTCAGCAGAAATAGAATGAGCTGTAGTCGCTGATTGCAAAGTCATAATGACTTCACCTTGTTGACAGTCTTTATTCTCTGAACCAATGTGTGGAGATAAAACTCCAGGTGTAACAGTCTCTTCACTTGAGACTTGGTTAACATCAGGTGCGGCATCTCCTGATGTTAAAACCTTAGAATAAGAAGTTACAGTACTGACTCTTCTATGCATGTTAGGTTTGGCTGCAGTACTAGACTTCGGCCAAACAAAAACGTTGTTGTTGTCAAAATCTTTCTTGTCCCTCATCAACTTACATTTTTTCTGAACCAGCAAATTAGCACCATATCGATTGGTACGATCTAGAAGCTCTCTCAAAAATAGTCTTTGTATTTTTGTAGTTTTGAGTCATGGAAATGACATTTTTTGAATGCTCAGGAAATGATGTTTTTTGAATTTTATTATATGTAAGCATCATTGCTTAATGTTTTTATTCACGTCTGAAGAAGCGGCAGGACCGCGAAAGCGCTCACGTCATTAAACTTCTACTTTTGGAATATACGTTGGTTTGTTTATTGAAGAAATGTATTTGCTCTGGTTTATACATCTATTGGCTGTAATACAGTCTTTGGCAGTTCTTTTCGTATTGGGTTGTGTGTTCTATTTCTATTCTGGGACTTGGTTGAGGTTTTTTCATTTTTGCGAATGGAAGGAACTGCGCCTAATGGATCATCGGCAGTGCCTGCTGAAGAGGTTTGCTTTGGCACCATTGGCTCCTTGCACGAAGCTTCGAGAGATTTAATTAATCCTCTTCTTACTATGAATGATGTCCCTCTCCTGGACGAGGGTGAATTGGATGTCGACAATGAAATCATGGTTCGGCAACTTAAAAGAGACATTGAAAATAATCTTTTTAAATACAAGCGCCTTTTACATCAAAGGCATCATCTTGAAGCGAGCCTCCTATGTAAAGTTATTCCGAGGGGGCTCCGAATCTTGAATATGCCCACGTATGGCAATATGTACCCACAGCTATTAATTAAATGGCAGAAGATTAACTTAGATGCCAGTGAGGCTCACATGCGTTTGCTTATAGAATTCTTCAAACCTGGTGAAGCCGAACTACTGACTACTATAGACGACCAACAGAGGCGATTGATTGAGTTGGTTGGGGCTAATATGTCTGACTTATTTTTGAGAGAGCTTCTAGATCGTACCAATCGATATGGTGCTAATTTGCTGGTTCAGAAAAAACGTAAGTTGATGAGGGACAGAAAAGATTTTGATAACAACAACGTTTTTGTTTGGCCGAAGCCTAGCACTGCAGCCAAACCTAACATGCATAGGAGAGTTAGTACTGTAACTTCTTATTCTACGGCTCTAACATCAGGAGATGTTATACCTGATGTTAACAAAGTTTCAAGTGAAGAGACTGTTAAAGCTGGAGTTTTATCTCCCTATGTTGGTTCGGAGAATAAAGATTGCCAAGAAGGTGAAGTTACTATGACTTCGCAATCAGCGATCATAGCTCATTCTACTTCTGCTGAAGTACGTCACGTACCATCACCTTCATCTGATGATTCTAGTTCGCGCACTAACATGGTAGTGCGACGAAAAACTAATTCTGAAAAACTTCCCATTAATCGACAACAGGATTTTTCCAGTGGTAATCAACAGGATTTTCTCAATGCCCCATTGCCAATACGTATGGGCAAGAAGAGGGGATTGGAGCAGGAATCAACGAGGGCAACAAAACGACGAGATTCAGATGCAGAGACCAATTACTCGATTCACTGATGGGTTCAACCTCATTAGGTGAGCACACTTTTAAAAAGAAGAGTTTGGCAAATCCCTTATTGCGACCCAACTTAGAGCTCTTCATAAGAAGTGTTGAAAAAGACTTGTATAGAGACTTTAAATCTGGTTTTTCTAGTACTAGTGATAATTTGAACAAAAGTGAACTTGAGGTGCTTTTTTCACTCAAAGCCAACACCAATATTATTGTACGTCCAGCCGACAAGGGTGGTCGCATCGTGGTTATGAATAGATCTTCCTATGTGGATTCAATGATTAGTATGCTAGCCACCAATGCATATGAAATTGTTACATCAGCAGTTGTTGACAGTTCGTGTAGTAATGTTAGAAGTTTACTGTTAGACTGTAAGCTTTCAGGTTTAATAACTGAAGAACTGTATGAATATTTTTCCATTGAATGTCCTCTTATACCATGCATTAACGGATTGCCTAAAATCCACAAGGATTTCATAAATCCACCTATGCGCCCCATAGTGGCAGGAGAGGGCTGGCTCACTGAGCCCATTTCAATATTTCTAGATGCTAAACTTAAATTTGTACTACCCAAGTTTTCTTATGTTCTGAAAGACACTGGGCAATTTCTCAGTGATTTACATGTCTTTCTTAGTGGTTATGAGGATGTGGATGGTCTAACCTTCGTGACCATGGACGTGGCGTCCTTGTTTACCTGTATACCTAACGATCATGGTATTATTATGGTCAGAAATCTACTTTGTGAGTTTATGTCAGCAACTGAGGCAGATTTATTGGCATTACTTCTTGAGATTGTTCTAGAAAACAATTTCTTTCTTTTCAAGAACACTATCTATAGACAGAGCACTGGTGTTGCAATGGGTACCAGGTGCGCCAATTCATATGCCAACTTGGTGATGGTGGCTTGGGAGAGAGAGGTACTTTTCAACTGTCCACGAATCACCTTTTACAGACGATTTGTGGACGACCTCTTTCTCCTTTGGCGTGGTACCCATGCATCCTTTGTACAGTTTTTTGATTACCTTAACAACCTTGATGGTTTTCTTCAATTTACCATGTCTTATTCTTCAGACTCAGCAGACTACTTGGATGTCACTGTTTATCGTGAGTCTGGATATATCAAGACAAAAGTTTTTTTTATCCCCTCAAAGCATGCATCCACCCAAATTGTTTGACAATATAGTCAGAGGGCAAGCATTGAGGATTTCGCGCCTCTGCTCCGATGACATTTCTTTTAAACAGGAGATTTCTACTCTCAGGAGACATTTTTGTAACAGAGGCTATACCACTGAAAAGGTAGAGTCTGTTTGTAATACTGTTACAACCTTAAGGACTAGCCTTGGGAAACCTTATTTTTCCAATTTTACATACTATAACTCAAGCAGAGTATGTGATAACAGACGGTTATCAATGGTTATACCGTTTGCAAACAATAACTCTGTAGTTCATCAAGCAATCATCAATAATTGGAATATTTTTGTGATTGACAATGATGTCCAGCAATTAGTTGGTAACTGCCCATGATATACTTATACAAACACTAAGAATTTAAAACAACTTCTTTGTTTTCCTTCTTTATGTATGTCCCCTGATTTAAGTAAGAGTTCTAATTTTCATTACACTAATAAATGTGGTCAATGTCCCCAGTGCAGATATATAGATACTTCAAGATTCTTTCGTTCCCCTAATGATGGTAGGCTATTGGAAATTAAGTGCACCTCTGATTGTAATACACGCAATATAGTGTATGTTGCCTGCTGTCAACTATGTTTTAGATTTTATGTGGGTAAATCCAACAGGTCCTTGAGGGAGAGGATCCGTGATCATATGTATTGCTTTGCTAGAGGTGACAATTGTAGTGCAATATCTAAGCATATGCTCCCTCATGAGCATCATACTTTTTTATTTCAAGTAATATGTTCAGTCAAGTTGTTTAAGGGGCGGCGATATTGTTAACCGCACTGAATTAGCAGAAACTCGATGGATTCTTCGCTTAGTGGCTCACTGGGGCAGGGGGCTCAATGAATCTGTCCCTCTAAAACCAACCCTTAAAAAAAGATCTATTAGATGAACTTATATCTAGTGTTTTACATCCACTGGCCAGAGTATTTCAATGTGGACATGTTTTCTTTATACCCAGCGCTTTATGGTAGTTGTAGACTTCATAGTCTTTGTAATTTTGTAGTTTTGAGTCATGGAAATGACGTTTTTTCAATGCTCAGGAAATGATGTTTTTTGAATTTTATTATATGTAAGCATCATTGCTTAATGTTTTTATTCACGTCTGAAGAAGCGGCAGGACCGCGAAAGCGCTCACGTCATTAAACTTCTACTTTTGGAATATACGTTGGTTTGTTTATTGAAGAAACGTATTTGCTCTGGTTTATACATCTATTGGCTGTAATACAGTCTTTGGCAGTTCTTTCCGTATTGGGTTGTGTGTTCTATTTCTATTCTGGGACTTGGTTGAAGTTTTTTCTTTAGAAAACCTACTTTTTCCAGTGACTACTTGGAATTTACTAGTAACCACCCTCTGTACATGAAAAGAAATATTGTGAAGGGGCAGATGGTGAGAGTAGTCAGGATGTGTTCTAAACTTAGTTTTGTGGAAGAGGAAATAAAACTAGTTCTGGAGATGTTCCTTGGTAGAGGCTATCCTTTTGATTTTTTAACTAGAGTTAGAGACCAAGTTATGAATGAATGGAATGTTAGATATAAACCCCTACTAGGAGCAACCGAAGAAACTATAGACAAATACCAAAATGAAGCTAAGGATTTTTCCCAGGCCATGGTTTTAACATATGGTGAGACCTCAAGTGATGTTAAAAGGATTATCAAAAATAATTGGGCCATGTTGAAGGGAAATAAAGACTTATGGTCAATTATTGGGTTTGAACCCTTGTTTACTTACAGGGTTAATAGTAACTTGAAATGTATTTTGGAGAACAGACACCCAAAAAAGAACCATAAAAAGAAAGGGACTACCAAATGTGGTGCTTGTGACTATTGCTGTTATATACTTGAAGCCCCCATGGTAAAATTAGGTCCATATGAAATTGAAGTATTTTTTTCCCCAGGTTCATGTACAACAACTGGTGTGGTCTATTTAGCTTTATGCAAAGAGTGTGGATGTTTCTACATAGGGAAGACGGAAAGGAGGTTAAATCGTAGGATTTATGAACATTGTTATAACATTATAAAAAAAGATGAAAAAATGCACTATTTAAACATATTAACATTCATCCTTCCCAGTCCTTTAGGTTTGCTATTTTAGAAGTAGTTTATGTGGATTTTAGAGGGGGGATTGAACTAACAAATTATTAAGAGCAGAAGCTAGGTGGCAACTTAAGCTAAATGCCACAGAGGTTCCAGGTATTAATGATGCCATCAGTATCAAACCTGAACTTAGGTTTAGGGTTACAAAACTGTGACATGTTAGTTTTAATATTCAAACAGTATCTAGATTTTTAACTACTAGTATATCTGTTTGATTCCAGAATTACTGGTGTTTTACACAGTTTTTTGTATTTATTCATGATTATTTTAGACATTGCCTTTTTAAATGTTAATTATTGACTAATTAGACTTATTACCAACAAGTACAAAATGAGATGAGACTATGTAATTGTGTTCTGAAGAAGTCATTTGACGAAAGCGCTTGACTACTGTGGATGTTATTTTCCTTTGTGAATTTTATTAATAAATCTCAGTTTGGGTTGTAGTATATTGGCTCCAGAAGTGGATATTTATTTCTTCATTAGTAATAAAGATGTTATACTCGAGGATTTGAGAACACAACTTCATGGTCTCAGGAAAGACATATTACAGAAAGATACACCTCACAGGGTAACAGAACATTTAACAAACAATATTAGTACCCAATCTGACACTTTTATAAGTATTAAACAAAAGTTAAATTTTGCAAGTCAAACTTCCGTTAAGTAATGACATGTCCATACAATGTAACATCATAATGGACAATTGTATACCTTAACAACCAATCTGTATTCTGAATTCTGAACCCACCTTTGTTCTTACTTATGCAGTGGTCTCCAACACTGGGAAAAAGACTAAAACCCAAAGTAGCACATATATCCCTCCTGAATTAATAGCCAGGGAATGAAAAGTGAAAAGGAGAGTCATTTGTGGGACTTCTTCATTGCAAAGTTTTGACATAAATGTAAATGATACATCCCCTGCACCATACCTCTCAACCTCTTAGTACTAGAAATCTGGACAAAACCTGACAAAATGGGGGGTCAAAATCCCAAAAATAGGGACAGATTTTAAATAGTGCTCTTATAAACTTAGAAAGTTGCTAGAATAACAGGGTTTATATTAACATGCATTTTCTGAAGGAAGTCTGAAACTCAAATGTATGTCATTATTTAGTGACTTCAGTCCTCAGATCATCACAGTGATTTGCCAGAAAATCAAATATTTTATGAGGAGCAACCCAAAACATGAGGCAAAATTTGGGCATTTTGTGAAAATCTGGACAGTTGAGAGGTATGCTTGCACCATCTGTAGGGAGAGACATACTTTCTGTTAGAGATTTATTGATTTGGAAGACAATTAGGACACTTTCAAATATTATAAAGGATATGGTTACTGTATCCTGCTTAAGTGGATCTAAACTAAAATAACTTATGATGCATTAAAAATGGGGAACAACAGGTGGTCATGTAATGGCATTACAATTCGTGCAGGGGTAAATGATGTACTTAGTATCCCACTTTTCTAAATGTATCAGCAAATTGAAAACATGTCTCTATTATGGATGTCTTATAGGTTGGCTCTGTGCCTGAAATATTGCCATTCACAAATCTTAGTAATTACCAATAATCTAAAAGTTTGCTATATAAAAAGTGGATTCTTTTTTATAATAACAATAGTAATCTAATTAGAACATGAAATTAATTGTCTGGGTAAAAATGGTCTATTCAACAAAGGTCAGTTCCATCCTAGTTATATTGGAGAAAATTTGTTTAACAAATCTTTCTTTGATTTTGATACATTGTTTAGATTACAGTCTACTTTGGGATAACATGCAAAGAACAAAAATATATCAAAATGAAAAATACATATATTACGCTAATCCTTGTAGCTCAAGCAATAAGATTAGAGAATTGTAAGGGTTGCTTTACTTTTCAAAATACTCTGTTGTAGCCATTACTGAGGCATGGCAGAGTAAAGTCCTTTAAATTTCAGGTTTTAAAAAATCGAGTGTCTGAGAAGCATGAACTTAAGGATGGAGATGTTATATTCATTCATGCCTTTATTAATGCAAATTTATGATGGCATTTATCTTGTAGATCGTTGAGTGTAATGTTCCTATTCAGCAACTGTAGCTAGATAGTACATGCATAAACGTACTGAGCACATGTGAGAACACTGCCGATTTGTACAGCCAGCCAGAGAGAATGCAGTCATGAATGGAAATGCACATGCCGAGTGTATCTGAAGTAATAAATGAATCAGTTAGTTTTAATACTTACAAAACCAACAACAGCCACAAAAACTCTTAAACTCACTTGTCCTGTATAAGAAGAAAGTCCAAAGCTCCAACAAAAATGACAGGACTCAGAGACAGCTTCAAGATCCAGTACAAGCAGTTTTAATGAATATGCACAAGTGCTTTCGTGGGCAACTCCACTTCTTCAGGTGTCAATGAACAATACAAAATAAAACAACCAGGCCCCCCTAATATATACACATCCTATTAAGGCACATAACTAAAAACACCCAATGTTTTCCTCAAAACTCATTCAAATCTTTATGTCACTTAGGCACTACATACACTTTTAAAAATACACTTTTAAGTTACAAAAACAAATGTAGAATACATATAAATAAAAATACTATTATAAATAAAAAATATATATATCAATTTTCAATGCAAAATGTAAACTTTCCTATGTACATTTATCTAGGGAGTTGTCTAGACTTCAATTTTGGCCATAATGGGACATACTCATTCAATCCATGGCCCTTGTCTGCTCTTAATCTCACTATCCACTTGGCTTCTAATTCTTCAATTATATTCCTTAGGTCACCCCCTCTGATGTTTGCATATGTTCTCCCGATAACCAAAAACTTGAAGGTATGTGTCACATCCATATTACTACCATGTTTGGCCAAGGCATTAATACTGCTTTTCTTATTAATAGCATATATATGTTCACTTACCCTGTCTTTTAAAGACTTGTCTGTCTTCCCTACATAAAACTTACAACACTCAACACAATGGGCCAGATAAACAATATGTTCAGTGTCGCAAGTAGCTGATATACTAAACTCATAGGTCGTGTGCTGATCTGGATGTTCAAACTTGGAACTGTTATCTATATACTTACAGTATGAACATCTACCACACTTCTTGGTGTCTATCTCCCCATCCGGTCTAGTTTTCCCTTGTTTCTTGTCCTGCCTAGGGTGGCATAACTGCCTTTTCAAGGACTTATGATTTTTCAGGGAAAAACTGGATTTATCATCTATTAGCCTAGTGATATTTTTGTCTACTTTCAAAATATCCCAGTGCTTCCTTATTACATCCATGTAATCCCGTGCATCACTAGAATAAAAGAAAGGTACTCTAATTTTCTTTCTATCTTGACCTCTCTTTTTACCCCCTTCTCCTAGATCTCTTTTCTTGGAGAAGTAGGGTCTGGCTTTGGAGTCTCTCAACTCTCTGACCTCTTTGATGCTTGTTTCAGTATCACTGACATTATATCCTCTTTCTTTCAATTCATTACTGACTTTCTGAGTCTGCTGACTGAAGTCCTCTCCAGCTACATTCAATCTGGAAGCCCTGTAAATCTGGTTACATACTACAGTTTTAAAAAATAAAGGGAGTGTGCATACTATCTTTGGCCAAAAGATGGCTGGCATAACACTCCTTTTTATGTAATTTAGTAATAATAGAGCCATCTTCTTTCTTTTTGACAGTCACATCTAAGAAATTGACTGTCTCAGGGGAATAAGTATGTGTAAAACTCAAAAAAGTGGTACTGTGATTAATAGACTGTACGAACTCCAACAGTTCTTCACTGGTACCCTTCCACAAAATAAAGAGATCATCTACAAACCTCCTCAGCAAATGTATCTTATTTGAAAAAGGGCCATGTAATACATACTTGATCTCCCATGAGACAAGTGACATGGTGCCAGAATGGGATCTGAAGTTGATGTAACACACAAGCCATGAAGCACACGGTTAGAAATGGAGAAATATACCGGAGTGAACTCACAAACAGGTCAGAGGTTATTCAAAGGTACTTAAATTAATTCAAATGATTTTTCAATTGCCGAATATATGGTGAACCATTCAAAAACATTCATAATAGTTACCAAGATAAATGAAATGTCTGACATTGTGACATACTGATAAATAAATATGAAAGTGCTCAAAATAATTTCTGAAATGTTTAAGATGTACGAAAATGCTAAAATGACCACATTTTTTCACAAAATGTGCTTTCGCATTAAATAAAGCTATTCAGAGTGTCTAAAGATTCTGGAATATTCACAGTGTTAAAGTGAAGCCTTTTTAAAGAGATTGTTGTGCATTTGAGCATAATTGCAAGTACTTGGTCTGTGTTTATATTTAAATGTATTTTGTTGTGATGGCAGAGGGATTTTGCAGACCTGAACATCTGGTATTTGATAATAATATTGCTGAGAATTGGTGACTGTTTGAACAAGAATATTATATTTTCATACAAGCTGCTTTTTCTGATAAACATGGATGCACAAAGGTATTCATACTTTTTAAATTAGCATGCTCAGAAGCTATTGAGAGGGAATGCTCATTTGTGTATGCAGCTGCCGTGTATGCAGGGGAGGGTGTGAAATGCAATATTGTGATACAGGCTGAAAAGTAGGAAGATGAGTGCTTAAAACGTACATTTAGAGAAATATGTAACCCTCAAATGATTATTACAATTGAAAGACACATATTTTGCACAAGAAATCTAAAGCCTGGTAAAACTATAGCAGCATACATTACTGACCTGAGAAACAAAGAAAATATATGTGGATTTGGTGATTTGCGAAATGAGTTTTTAAAGGGCACACTTGTGGGTGGTGTTAATAATGATGCGGTGGAAAGATTTTGCTTTAAGACAGTGATTTAACATTGAGCAAAGCCATCGAGATTTGTCAAATATATAGCCCTACAGAAAAGCACATGCACTTAAGTCTCTCCATAACAAGTACAAGTACAACTCTGTCATTGCCCATGTTGGTGTGAATGACTTGAGATATACCTTCCTGGACTATATAAAGAGAGACATGAGTGAACTCTTAGAGTATATGTTCTAGGCTGGTATGACCCTAGTAGAAGCAAAAAATCATGGCCAGCAGTCCAGTCGTGGAAATAAAAAAAAAATTATTATGGTGACACAATCCAAAGGTTCATGACAAGCACAAACCCACAAAATTCAGACCAGTTTCAGCAAAAAACTTGCCTTCCTCAGTGAAAACAAAAAACAAACATCCATGTAACAGTATATATATAACCACCATATGATAGGATAATTACAAGTGTTCATTCAAACCTGGGGAAAATAAACCCCCTAATTTAATTATCCATCTTTTTTCTTTCTGCTTAAGCAAAGCATGCCAATTCTAACATAAGGTTTGTTACCACCTATGAATGAAATATTAATATCCTTAGGGATATTATTGAGAATCAATGGGATATTTTACATGCTGACAACAGAGTATCTGAAATATTGATATCTACGTGTTTGTTTTTCAATCATTGGGGTAAAACAATGGGTTCTGTTTTCAGTCATTATAAGCACAGGGGAAATTGCAATGCACTAGTCATCAGACCATGTTGTCTGGAATTAAAGCCATGGGGTGTTGCCCTTGTGGTCATTGTTCTTTATGTAAGTTTGTGGTGAAATCCCAGCAGTTTACTAGCAAGAATACCTCTATGTAATTGTAACTCGGATTGGTTGATTTAGCTAGCCACTTGCACCTGTTCTGCTTTTTATATTGGCCAAACTTTCCGTACCCTTAGAATGTGTATTTCCGAACATATGAGTGATGTAAGAAATAAAAGGCTATCTAATGCCTTATACAAACATTGTATGAAGCACTCTACAGCACAGTTTAGATTTGTAATTATTGATAAGGATGAGGAAGATAGGGAAAACAAAATGGGTTGCCATGCTTTGCTTAATCAGAAAGAAAAAGGATGGCTAATTAAATGATGGGGTTTATTTTCCCCATTTTTGCATGAACACTTGTAATTATCCAATCATATGGTGGTTTCTTTATGTGTGAATATATATATATATATATATATATATATATATATATATATATATATATATATATATATACTGTTACGTGGATGTCTGTTTTTTGCCGACACTGGTCTACATTTTGTGGGTTTGTGCTTGTCATGAACGTTTGGATTGTGTCACCACAATAAATGTTTTTTATTTCCACGATTGGAGTGCTGGCCATGATTTTTTGCTTCTATTAATATTTTTTGGCCTTTTACACCTGCCGTACTTCCAGATTGACTGTTTGGTTTAATAGGTATGACCCTAGCCCTAAGTAGCATCCTACCTTCACCAAGAATGATACCACAATACCAACAAAAAAGAATTGACTTTAACAATTGGCTTAGTTTCTGGTGTCATTCCAAGTGGATCCAGTATCTGTCTGCCTGGGATGACATGGTCGACAGGCCTCGATGCTTTGCTAGAAATGGCCTTCACCTGTCACCACTGGGTTTTTGGATCCTGGCCAAGGCTCTTACCTCCTCCATTGTGCCTTATTTAAGGCAATTCTCCAAAGACAAACCTTCCAACATAAATGATCTGTCAAAAAGCAAATTGAAGGTCATGCTGCTGAATGCTAGAAGCCTTAACCTGAAAATGGACTCACTGGAGGCTCTCCTTGCACTGGAAGATGCCGATGTCTGTGCAGTCATGGAAACTTCATTCAGGGCTATGGAGAGCCCTCCTGCCTTACAATGCTATACCTCATTCCACACATTCCAACCTCAAAATGAGGTAGGGAAGACTACAGGTGGTGGAGTCTCTATCTTCATTAAGGACAGGCACACCTCCAGACTGGTTTGCCAGCATGACACACTGGAACTACTCCAGGTACAATTGACAGTTGGCAAGACACCCATCTAAGTTATAGCTAAATATAGACCCCCCCTACGTGACTCAGGACACCCACTCCTCTTACCTATAACTACTTGACTCCATCAAGGTACCCCCTAACACCCTGATCCTTATTGACTTCAACTACCCCACCATAGACTGGGTGAACTATTCTTGCACTAATGCACTCTCTCAATGATTCCTCAACTTCATCAATTCTAATGGACTAGACCAGCTCGTCTCATCCCCCACAAGGGGAGATAACATTCTGGACTTGGTTCTCACCAACATGGATGCTGCACCACTCCCATAGTGTGTTCTTCCCTGGTGAGATCAGATCATCGGACTGTCTCATTTAAAGTTTCTATTCTACCCAACTCCTCCAGCCATAATCAAGCTAAAATACTTCTCAAAAGCTGACTACAACCTCCTAAGGGAGGGTATCTGTAGCTTTACACCACCACCCCCCTCAGAGGATGCAGACAACTATGCTGAACAGTATGCCAATGCAGTATACAAGCACCTGTACAACTGCATGGACTCATCCATACCCAACAGAACTAAAACCTGCTCCTCAAGGAAACACAAACCTGTTTGGTGGACATCCTCTATCAACAGGTTTTACAACAGAAGGAAGAAACTATTGTCCAAGGATAAAAAGGAACAAATTCCATATTGCAAAAACTACCTCCTTAGCCTCAATAAGCAAATTAGATCACTAGTGAAAACCTCTAAGGCCAATTATGAATCAAAACTAGTATCCAAAGCAAAAGGAAACCATAAAGTATTTTTCAGTTACATCAGGAACCTCCTTGGCAAAGCCCAGGTTTGTTCCGAATTAGTACTTAACAGTATCACTTACACTGATCCTGTTGACTTTGCCAACCTGCTGGCAGATAGGTTCAGCACAAACTTTACCCTCCTGTCCCCCCAAAGTCCCTTTTGACATCCTCAATACTTGTCCCGCACCTCACATCTCTATAGATCAAGTGTTACAGGTCCTATCCAAGGCAAAGAACACAGCTTCCATGGGACCTGGTAGTATCGCAGGATGTATTCTGCACCATCTCCAGCAAGAACTGGCTTCACCACTGAGCACCCTATTCAACCACAGCCTAAGTACAGACTTCATTCCAGTAGAGTGGAAGAGTAGAGAACTGCCCTTGTCATCCCCTTGCACAAAGGTGGTGCCATTACTGACTCTGGAAACTATTGCCCCATTAGCTTGACAAGTTTGATCTGTAAAGCCATGGAGCATATTATTATGGATATCATAAATAAGGACATAGGTAATCTCCAAGCACTTGACCCTACCCAGTTCAGAGTTGTCAAGGGGAGACTGTCACCAAGGCCCTGGATGAGGGGAAATTCAGTGCATACAGCTTACCTTGACCTGGCCAATGCCTTTGACACAATCCCTCACTCGGGCATCATGGAAAAGCTAACACAACTTGGCGTAAATCCCTATCTCATCAGGTGGGTGGCCAACTGAATCACTGACAGGAACCTCAAAGTCAAAATAGGCACCTCCACTTCTGAAAGCAGACCTGTCACTAGTGGAGTTCCCCAGAGATCTGTCTTGGGACCCCTGCTGTTTGGCATCTATTTCTCAAAGGTCCAGGGAAAGCCAAAAGGCCTGTGGCTGACCAAGTTTGCAGATGACTGTAAGCTGGATGCTGTCATTGACTTCTCAAATGATGTTAACATACTGCAAGAAGATCTAACAACAACTAATGACTGGTGCCAAAGTCATGGCCTCAAGCTAAATGCAAAAAAATGTATTATCATGCCATTCGGCAAAAACAAGACCCCTACTGATTACCACATCAATGGCAATGCCCTAAGTACCAAGCTGTGATGAGAGACCTGGGCAATCAGGTTGATAACAACCTCACATTCAACCATCATGTAGCGGCAGTGGTCAGAAAAACCTTTTACTTGGTTCATCTCATAAGTAAAGGGATTGCATCCAGAAAAAAAGAGGTTATTACCTCTCTGTACTCCTCCCTCATTAGACCAATAATTGAGTATAATGCCCCGTTTGGGATGTACCTCTTCAAACATCTTCACCAACTGGAAAGGCCACTGAAATACCTCACAAAGAGAATCCATGGCCTCCACCACCTGTCCTATGCAGAAATGCTCAAATCACTATCACTCTACTCAGTATCCTACAGATTGTTCAGGGGTGATCTGTCTCACCTACAAGGCAATCTTGGACCCTGCCATACTATAGATGCTCCATATCTGTTAGTCTAACTCCCCACATACTACCTACTCAAAAGGCCTGAATCTATTATGCAGCATCAACAAAACCTGCTGGAGAGACAGGTTTGTCTCCCAGAGGCTGCCCCTTCTCTGGAATAGACTTCCCATACACGTCAAATAGAGCACCTCACTGACCCTCTTCAGGTGCAACCTTGATGAGTAGATGGGAAGCCACAAATTTGTCCCAGGGCTTCCACCTGTGTCCCTCACTGACAGGGGAACAGGTGCTGACTGACGTTTCTTTTTGGGGATAAACTCTTGGCTAGGCTTGTAAGGGCCCCAGGGCCATTAGCCTAGTAGCCTCCTATGATCCTATGAATATGCTTATGAATGAGAAAAACATAAATACAGTGTCTACCAGTGCACATGTTGATAGTGTACAACAGAAAGCTAAGATAAAAAAGAGATATAAGTCAAAGAATGGGGCAGTACCCAACTTCAACCATAAAGAAAATGGGGCCACAGCACCTAATCTTATTGTTAACTGTTGTAATTGTAGAAGCAACCATGAACCTAAATGAGAAAAGTGGTTAGCTTTTGGTCAGCAATGTCACAAATGCAAAAGGTGGTATAATTTCAAAAGGCTTTGTAGGACTAAAGTACCACAATCTTTTAGTAAAAACGAGCATCCAAAGAATCAAGTATATCAGCTAGAAAGCCACAAGCAAACTTTCTATGTTGATGGCGTGTCTGTGATTGATGAAGCTGTTTATACAGTAGACTATCAACTGACAGCAAAGGGTGAAATATTCTGTACTGTTCAGAGTAATGGAAAACCTGTAGAGCTTAAAGTAGATAATGGTCCAAGTGTAATGTTATAGCAGCACAAATGTTTACCAAAGTGAAAGCTGGTGGGAACCTTGATACAGCAAAGTGTGCAAAACAGTTGCTTATGGTGGTGAAGAGATTCAAACTGATGGCACAGTAGTTCTCACATGCCATTCTGCTGGGAACAGCTGTGACTTGCAGTTTTACTTTGTCATAAGACACGTGCAGTCACTGTTAGGCCTCAAAGACAGTTTGAGAATGGGACTGATTTCACTTAATAAGAAGGCCCACCATATAAGTCTGAACAACCAAGAAAGTTTTGCACAGAATATTTTTAGAGAATATGCTGAAATTTTCAAAGATGAGCTTGGAAAACTACCAGTCACATATTCCATGAAGTGAGCCCAGTTATTAGACCAGCAAGGAAGGTTCCAGTAGCAATGCAGAGCAACGTTAAAACAGAACTAGACAAAATGGTGAATTCAGGTGTGATAACTCCAGTAAGAAAACTGACTGAATGGGCATCCTCCATGGTCGTAGTTCATAAGAAAAGCTCAGATGATACTCGAATATGTATTGATCCCAGAGATTTAAACAAAGTGCTTAAACATCCTCATCATTGGATTAACACAGTAGAAGAAGTAGCAACTCGCATCTAAATGCCACTATTTTTTCAGTCTTACATTCAAAAAGTTTGTTTTGCCAGATTTCACTGGATCACAGATCTTCATTGTTAACTACTTTCAGTATACCATTTGGAAGGTACAGATTTCTGAGAATGCCATTTGGCATAATTTCTGCCAGTGAAGTATTTCAGCGTGCGATGGAGCAAATTCTTTCAGGTTATCCATGTGCTATCATAGTAGACGACATTATTGTAGGGGGCGATGGTGAAGATGCACATGATAGAAACCTTAAGAAAGTTCTAGACCATATACATGAAGTAAATCTTAAACTGAATCCTCAGAAATGTAAATTCAAGCTGAAAGAATTTACTTATGTGGGTCATTTGTGTGCTAGTTCTGGCTTACAATTAGAGCCATCTAAGCAGGCAGCAGTTCTTGAGATGCCAGTTCCAGACAATGCCGCATCTTTGCAATGTTTTCTTGGTATGGTCAACTATTTAGAAAAGTTCATCCCAGACCTGAATGAGCTTTCATCACTGTTAAGTGAGTTGACATCCAAAAATGTAAACTCCTCCAGGTTGGAACTACACCAAAGAACGTTTGGCTTTCTGAAACAGAAAATTGCCAGTCCACCCACTTTGAGATATTATGATGTTCATAAGCCAGTAACCTTTTCATGCAATGCTTCAAAGTATGGTCTTGGTGCAGCATGTCTTCAAGAAGGCATACTAGTAGCCTATGCATCCAGAACTGTAACACAAATTGAGATACAGTATGCGCAAATTAAAAAAGAGCTTTTGGCAACAGTGCTTGCATGTTCGAAGTTCAGTGATTATATTTATGGCAAACCTGTTCAAATAGAGACTGTTCACCAACCTCTAGTGACAATTCTAAAAAAGCCTATACATTCAGTCCCAGCACATCTGCAATGCATGATGTTAATTGCAACAGTACAATTTCAATATTGTTTATACAAAGGGCAAATATTTAAACCTTGCAGATGCTTTGTCAAGAGCACCCAGGCAAACAACAATAAAGAGAAAGAGAAAACAGACCTTGAAGTCATGCAAGTCAACACTTGTTCCTAATCATGTCTTGAACTCAGACGTCACACAGCTCCAGACACTGTTCTTCAGAAGTTGACACGTTATCAGTCAAGATGGGCCATTGTGACAAACCCGTCTAGCATTTGACATATAGAAATATTTTCCTTACTGAATATATCCAGATTATACATCATGGACACCTGGGTACTGATTCTACCAAAAGAATGGAAAGAGGCATAATATTTTGGCCTTCTATATCAAAAGATATAGAGAAGGAAACTCTAGCAGGTTCTATTTGCAATACAGTAAACTCTCAGTTAACCAGAACTCAAGCAACCAGAACAAAAATCGAAGAAATGCAGTACAATTTTCATGTGTTGCACTTTCTGTTTCACCCCACAGAAACATACCTTACATTTTTAGAGTTTTAGAGTTTTAAAAAGGAAGATAGGAATAAATTCCCTCTCTCACCAACCTAAGAACAAGTCAAACCAAACAAATAGTATAGGTTACAGCATTAGTCAGGCCTATTTTTAATAGCAACGCTCAAGCAACTAGAAACTACAGTTATCTGGCATTTACCAATCCCCATGGGTGCCAGTTAACTGAGAGTTTACTGTAGTACTAAATCCCATCAACAAAAAGGGCACCTTCAGCTAAACCAGATTCCTGAACTACCATGGTCATGGTTGCTACTGATATTTTGGAATGGAATGGTCAACATTACTTAGTGTTAAAAGACTCTTACTCAGATTGGTTTGGAATTGACCTTCTTCCCAATCTAACATTCAGCACTGTCATTACAAAGTTGAAGACACATTTTTCTGTGCATGGTGGTCCACACAAAGTTGTATCTGACAATGGTACACAGTGTGCCAGTCAGCAGTTCAAGAGATTTGCTGAGGCTTGTGACTTCATCCATGTTACAAGTAGTCCTGGGTACCACCAGTCAAATGGATTAGTTGAGTGTCAAGTCCAAAGTGAGAAATGTTTGTTAGAGAAATCTAAGAGAGATGGCACCATCTTCCTTAACCTTCACAATCTCAGAAACATTCCCCGAAATAACTTGCTTGGGTTACCTGCTCAGAGATTAATGTCTCGACAAATAAGAACAACCTTACCGATCAGTAAACACCTTTTGATTTCAAATGCAAAGAACAACAAAGTGATCAAAACCCAACTTATGAAAAAAATGTCAGTCACAAAAGTTAGCAAACCTCTTAGACCATTAAGACAAGGAGAAATCATAAGGATGCAACAATCAAAGGATATGACTGAGAGGGTATTATCAAAAATATTTGTGAGGAACCGAGATCTTATATTGTTCAATCTGAGGGAATGGGTTTTGGAAGAAACCAAAGAAATATACTTCCAATCTCAAAATCCGCGATGCAGCAGATTGCCTGTACCAAAGACTCTATTTCTCAGAGTGACCTTACACTTGTTCCAAATTCACAGATCAGTGTACTTTCCTAAATAATTCCAATGTTACTCCTAAAGTTCCAATTGAGAAGAATTCCCCAGAGATTGTCCCTGTTGCTAAACCCAATTAAAGCTTTTGCATAACTAGATTGGGTAGAATTTCCTGACCCAATCCAAAACACACAGCGACTTGGACGAGTTTGATTTGTTATTAATATTGACATGTTATCTAGCTGGGTAACTACAGCAGAACTAGTAAGGGAGACTGCTAGAAAGGTGCTTGGTGTGACATCTGGACAGAGGAAGGAGGACAAGGAGACCTGGTGGTGGAATGAGGAAGTACAGGAGAGTATACAGAGGAAGAGGCTGGTGAAGAAGAAGTGGGATTGTCAAAGAGATGAAGAAAGTAGACATGAGTATAAGGAGATGAGGCGCATGGCAAAGAGAGAGGTGGCAAAAGCTAAGGATAAGGCGTATGGAGAGTTGTATGAGAGAATGGACACTAAAGAGGGAGAAAAGGACCTGTACCGATTGGCTAGACAGAGGGACAGAGCTGAGAAAGATGCGCAGCAAGTAAGGGTGATAAAGGATAGTGAGGGAAAGGTACTCACAAGAGAGTGCGTTGAGTAGATTGGAAGAGTATTTTGAGAGGCTGATGAATGTAGAGAATGAGAGAGAGAGAAGGTTGGATGATGTGGGGATAGTGAAGCAGGAAGTGAAACAGATTAGCAAGGAGGAAGTAAGGACAGCTATGAAGAGGATGAAGAATGGAAAGGCTGTTGGCCCAGATGACATACCAATGAAAGCATGGAGGTGTTTAGGAGAAATGGCAGTGGAATTTTTAACTAGATTGTTTAATGAAATTTTGGAAAGTCAGAGGATGCCTGAGGAGTGGAGAAAAAGTGTTTTGGTACCTATCTTTAAGAATAAGGGTGATGAGCAGAGCTGCAGTAACTACAGAGGGATAAAATTGATCAGTCACAGCTTGAAGTTATGGGTAAGAGTAGTAGAAGCAAGGTTAAGAAGGGAGGTGATGATTAATGATCAGCAGTATGGTTTCATGCCAGGAAAGAGCACTACAGATGCAATGTTTGCTCTGAGAGTGTTATTGGAGAAATACAGAGGAGGTCAGAAGGAGTTGCATTGTGTCTTTGTAGACTTGGAGAAAGCATATGACAGGGTGCCTAGAGGAGAGTTGTGGTATTGTATGAGGAAGTTGGGAGTGGCAGAGAAGTATGTAAGAGTGGTACAGGATATGTAAGAGGGTAGTATGACAGTGGTGAGGACTGCAGTGGGAGTGACAGATCCGTTTAAGGTGGAGGTGGGATTACATCAAGGATCAGCTCTGAGTCCTTTCTTATTTGCAGTGGTGATGGACAGGTTGACAGATGAGATCAGACAGGAGGCCCCATGGACTATGATGTTTGCAGATGACAATGTGATCTGTAGTGAGAGTAGGAATCAGGTTGAGGAGACTCTGAAGAGGTGAAGATATGCTCTAGAGAGCAGAGGAATGAAGGTCAGCAGGGCTAAGACAGAATATATGTGTGTAAATGAGAGGGAGGGTAGAGGAATGGTAAGGATGCAGGGAGTAGAGTTGGTAAAGGTGGACGAGTTTAAGTACTTGGGATCAACAGTTCAGAATAATGGTGAATGTGGAAGAGAGGTGAAGAAGAGAGTACAGGCAGGGTGGAATGGGTGGAGAAGAGTGTCAGGAGTGATTTGTGACAGACGGGTACCAGTAAGAGTGAAAGGGAAGGTATACAAGAGGGTAGTGAGACCAGCTATGTTATATGGGTTGGAGACAATGGCATTGACAAAAAGGCAGGAGTCAGAGCTGGATGTGGCAGAGTTAAAAATGTTAAGATTTGCACTCGGTGTGACTAGGATGGATAGGATTAGGAATCAGTATGTTAGAGGGTCAGCTCATGTTGGACAGTTTGGAGACAAAGCAAGAGAGACTAGATTGTGTTGGTTTGGACATGTGCTGAGGAGGGATGATGGGTATATTGGGAAAAAGATGCTAAGGATGGAGCTGCCAGGTAAGAGGAAAAGAGGAAGGCCTAAGATAAGGTTTATGGACGTGGTGAGAGAGGACATGCAGACGGTTGGTGTGACAGAGCAAGATGCAGAGGATAGGAAGAAATGGAAAGAGATGATCCGCTGTGGCGACCCCTAACGGGAAAAGCCGAAAGATGATGATGATTGACATTTTATCTAGCATATAGATTGTCTTGTTCTTCTACTGCATGTGGAACAAATCAAAGAGGGAGGATGTAGATCGTTGACTGTTTTCTTCCTATTCAGCCACTGTAGCTAGATAGCTCATGCATATGTGTACTGAGCACATGCAAGAACAGTGCCATTTTTTACAGCCAGCCAGACTGAATGCAGTCAAAAATGGAGAAGCACATGCGAGAGTGCTTGAAGTAATGAGTGAATCAGTTAGCTTAAATACTTGTTCTAATTACAGTTCCTGACATGCTTATGTTCAATAAATATCTTTAACCCATTCACCACTTTATTGTCTCTTTTGAATGCATGAGACAAGTGGCACACCTGAAACTGAATCTATTGCACTTGAATTTCTGGCATACTTTAATGGAGCTAGTATACACATAATTTGCTGTTATAGGAGCCCACATGTGAATAATTATTAACTAACTTTTTTTTTAAATTTATTGATGAAAAATGCAACCCGAATAATGTGATTATACAGGGTGATTTCAGCTTTCCACATATAAATTCAGAAAACAGATACTTGTGGTAGCAGTTCAAAGCACAAATTTTTCCAAAAGGAAATGATGCCAGTTTGGATTTATTAGTAACAGGTACTGGTAATAAAATTAATTTTGTTACATCCCTGCCCCCCCCCCTCCTCCCAGCACATCTGACCACCTAGCATTTGAATTCTCCTTGGACTAAAACTGTGATACTGGTACCCTAGTAGTAGACTACTTACAACACTAGTGATGTTATATAAATTGCAATAAGTCAATTGATATAATTGATTCCAGTAGACACATTCATTATCCTTTGTCCTTCGGGATTTCATTTGAAAATGAATGTCAGAACATTCTGAATTCAGGTAAAAGTGTTTTTTTGTCAAATTTTTTTTTTGGATGGTGCAGTGGTGCAGCAAATGCATTTTCACCTCACAGCAAGAGATTCTCCAGTTTGATTCTTGGTCAGGGTGCCCTCTGTGAGGAGTCTGCATGTCCTCCCTGCATTTGTGTGGGTTTCCTCTGGCTACTCTGGTTTTCTCCCACATTACAAAGACATGCGTCTGGAGCATTTCTCCTCCACTGAAAATTGGCTTCATTCCAAGTCGGACTTTCCTGGTAAACAAATGTCAAATAAAATAATAAATAAATCCTAAGTATGTTAAACTATGGTGATGAAATAAAAGGTTAACAGAACTATTAAGAAAGAAAAGAATGTTTAGGATAAATCAACAGCAGATGGTGCTAAGCAAACACTTAATAAAGTACGTAGAGAATTATAGAGTCTAATTAAAGCAACTAAGACTGCATATGGGACTCATTGATAAAATGTCTGTTTTACAGGAAGTTTTATAGCTATATTAACAGTGCAAAAAAGCATCAACAGTGTAGGTCTAATTTCTCATGAGGGTACCTTATAGTATGAGCAACAAAGTCGCAGAAATTCTGAATAATTATTTTACTACACTTGTATCGTACAAAAAGACCTCACATGTTGAACCTTTAACTTTTAATATTTCTCAAATCACATGTCCCATAATTGTGGAAAAAAATTGTTAAAAATGTTCTAAGATTAAAAATAATATCACTAAGGGCCTGTATTTAATACCAGGCTGCCTCATATGTAACATAAAAGATTAATTACTTAAACTCCTATCTATGCTATTTAAACTATGAGTGAAGCATTATTGCTACTAATAGTTGGAAGTTGCCAATATATTGTCCATATATAAAAAGGATCTTACTGTGTCATTACCAATAATCGCCTCAGTAATCTAAAATCAATGTTAACCAAATGTTTTGAAAGGTGCTTATCAGGTATTATATATGAGGGAAAGGAGAATAATAAGTTAATATTTATCAACATGATTTTATGAGTAAACATTCTACATTTACTAGCCGGATTTTATGGTAATATTAGTGAATCCTTGGACAATGTTACTCAGTCTGCAGTATTTTATCTGGACTTATCAAAAGCCTTCTGAAGTGTCCCACACATGTTATTAATCAACTCCCTGATTATCCAGAATGTTAACCCATATGCTATAAAGTGGGTACACGGTTGGCTTAATAACAGGAATCCATATGTTAAACTGAATGGTCAACTTTCCAGTTGGTCAGAAATTGTTTCTGGTATCCCCCACTGACAGGTATTGGAACTATTGCTGTTTAATTTTGTATTTTCTTTTTTACATAATAGCATCGTGCACTGGGTGTCCATAAAGGCAGATGACATTCAAGTAAGTGCATTTTTAACTAGTGACAATGACTACATTAAATTCAACTCATATGTCCTCAAGATATACAAATTGCTGATGGATCACAATTTATATGTAAATATTGAAAAGAATGGTGTTTTGTACTTTGGTACATCAAAACCTGTACAGAGATTATTAATGTTTTTTTTTTTTGAGTAGAATAACTTCGGTATCTGCATAATAAACAATCTGGACTTTAAGAGCAATGCTTGTGCATTCAGGTTAAAGGCAATGTGAGTTATGGGACTAATATTAAAAATGTTGACACTAGATCACTTAAGGTTCTAGTTAATTATTTACAGCCTATGTAAGAAGAGTTATTACAATATAACTCCTTATTTTGGTCATATTCCAAAGGATACCTAATATTACTAGAAAATATTCAAAGAAATTTCACCAAATTACCAAATGCCTAAATTTATGTTAAGAAGAACATTTGAAGAGGCTTAGGTTATATTTCATAACTTATCATTGGTTACATGGAAGGTTATGTTAACAATTGAAATGTTACTGTGCTGTAAATTGTCAAAAGAAAAAGATTATACATTCCTGACACCAAAATGTCAAACTGCCATCTGGGCCAAATTTATAATGCAACCAAGGCCTTTGATACCATTCCCCACTCAGGTATAATTGATAAACTCACCAAACTAGGCATCAATCCTTACATCACTAGGTGGGCTGCAAAGTGGCTCACAGACAGGACCCACAGAGTGAACATTGCAGATTCCAAGTCAGACTGTCGACCAGTCACAAGTGGAGACCCACAGGGCTCGGCCCTGGGCCCTCTCCTGTTTGGCATTTACTTCTCAGAAGTCCAGGCCAATAAAGAAGGACTCTGGCTGACCAAGTTCACTGATGACTGCAAGCTCGGAGTCATTATCAACTCCCCAACATCCTACAAAAGGGTCTCTCTAAGACCAATGACTGGTGTCAGTACTATGGCTATGGAAAAAAACTCAGTTAATTACCACATTGATGAGAGCCCGCTGAACACTGAAGGGGCCATAAGAGATCTGGGCACCCAGATCGACAGCGACCTCATCTTCGACCACCACATTGTCACTGTGGTCAAAATGTCCTTCTACATGACACATCTTATAACCAAAGCTTTCACATCCAGGAAGAAAGAGGTCATCATCCCGCTCTACTCATCCTTCATTAGACCAATCATCGAATATAATACCCCATTTGGCATGTACCTGACCAGACACCTACAACAGCTGGAGAGGCCTCAAAAGTACCTCACAAAAAGGATCCTAGGCTTTAAACACATGTCCTACATGGACAGACTCAAAAAACTTCAGCTGTTCTCAGTCTCTTATCACCTTCTTAGAGGTGATCTCTGCTTGACTTACAAAGCCATGGCCAACCCAGCCCTACTTGAAATGCTACACCTAAAGAAATCCCAATCTCCCATGCCACATGCTCCAGAGATCACAACCTCATTACCACAATTAACAGAACATGCTGGAGGGACAGGTTCATCTCCCAAAGGTTGCCCCTACTCTTGAATAAGCTTCCCATTCATGTCAAGCAGAGCACCTCAGTGGCCTTTTTCAAGAGAAATCTTGACGAGTGTATGGGTAACAGAAAGTTCACTCCAGGGGTCATTCCAGTTGCCCTACCGGATAGGGGCACTGTGAACTAAAATCGGGTAGCACAGTGCCTGCGCAATTTTTTTTGGGCTAGGCTTGTAAAGGCTCCTATGAACCTATGAACCTATTAGTGAGATCTTGGATGAGGTTACCTCTAAATGTAAGATGTTGTGTCATGCTTGATGCATATAAAAAGTCATTAGACTTGTGTGGAACAACCAAATAATATTGTGAAATAGGAATAAACTGGCCCAATACCACTGACCCAAAATCAGCCAATAAATTAAAAAATTAGCAAACAGGCCAGATATCCAACACTGAAAAAATTCATTTAAGTGCTTTTGTCTGTATAATACTTCATATGTCTTCAGAAAATATTAATCTACCCAGAAAGCAATAAAAAACAAACTTCCCTTAATCATATGAGCTCCAACAACCAATCACATGATACAATTCTATTTATTTATTAAAATACAAGAAATAGAAACATTGTCATTAGGACCAACTGATCTACTGATATCATTCTCTTACTAACAATAAATTATTAACATCTCCCCTTCCCCATTTTGATTACCTTTCTTTATGATGAAGAACACAAACATATTAAAAGTACCACAAACCAATGAAGTGCCTTGCTAGAGCATTTGTATTGTATTTATTTCTAATTATATATACATGCTGATAGATTCTGGTCTTTGGAGCATTTTCTGTCTGTCTCATAAGCAGGCCTGAAGTACAAGTTGCAAAATAGACTAAGCCCTTTGTATTACAGTTGCAATGTCCTTTACAAAATAAAGGTTCTTTATATTGTTTATTCTTTATATTCTTTATATTGTCCAAGAGGTCTTATACACAAAATATTCATTGTTTACATGTATCACAGGCAGACATAGAGCAGGATTCACGAAGCCTCCCTGTAAGAGTTATAACTCATACACGGAGGCTGCAGTTAAATGGAGTGATGTCAGCATGCTCTGCATATTCATGAGAGCATGCTGAATCACACCTAAGGCTAACACGGTCCGTGTAAGACAGTAGGGGGTGTGTCCGTAGGCCGAGCCCTGTAAGCGGACATGCCCCCAGAAGAGTAAAAGTGCCCAAAGTAAACACCCACGCCAGAGTCCATGGAAATGTGAATAAACACAACACAACACATGTCCCCACAGACTACGAACATAAAATGTACAAATGAACATCACATAATTTTTTTTAAATTGTAAAGATGTTTTACCGTGAGTCTTTCGTTTGGCGGCATGCCCGTAGCGCAGCTACAGTTAGCAGTCAGTGGGAAAGCATATAAGAACTAAATATGCAAAGTAAGCCAAGAAGCAATAGCGTAGCGATAGAGATGTTGGTTGAAGAGCAGGCATTCATGGTTCGAGCCCCCACAACACCAATGCTTATTTTTAGCAAAATAAGCACGAAACAAGTCCCTGACAAATATGTACACATAAAATCACATTTTATGTAAAATGTAATGAAATAGCCCATTGATATTGAACAAATGTGAGGTAACAAAACAATAAAAAATGCCAGATGTGCCCATAGCTGAGCTACAGTTTAACAGGGTGAGTGCATCTGCCTGTAGGTGAGCAGTGGTTTAACTGGTGCAAAATGAGTGCCCGTAGCTGAGTAGTGGTTTAACGAGCTAAATCTATGTGCCCCTAACTGAGCTGAGCGTAATATGCGTGCTGATAGCCAAATGAGGCTTAAAGCAGCGTACCCCGTTTGCGCGGAGCTGCGTACCGCACAAACAAGCTAACCGACAGGCAACGTTGAGCAAGCCATATCAAAACTGCCTTTACACAGACACACCCCTCAGCTTGTCTAGACAGTCATAAAAAATAAAAAGTAGTGGCCAGGTTCGAACCCAGGATACTATATACCATAGTCAAGGTACTGAACCACTAAGCCATGACAGCAGTACCTATAAATGCAATAATAGCTAATATATAGGAATGAATACAAACTGGAGCATGACAATGCAGGTTTACTGAAGTTGATACAATTCCAAAATGGCCAATCACAGATATGTGCGGGAAAAACAGACTATATAAGCCCCATAGGCGGGAATACACAGCATAAATGATTGTAGAACTGAACTGCAGCCAGAATGACAGGAGTAGGAGAGGGTAGTTGCTTTCGAGCACAGAGGTTGGGCATTGAGGAGTCCAGGTACATGGTCTGGCTCCTAGTCCACAATCATGAGGCCCAACTCATGCAGGGCCAGGTCCTCTGGGGAGCATACAGGGCTGAGGCGTGGGACCGGTTGGCTCATGATCTCACCAGTGCCACAGGGATTCCAAGGACTGGTGAGCAGGTCCGTCACCACCATGTGGACCTGAAGAGATGCAAGCAGGACCAACTGAACCTTTGGATCCAGGAGGCCCGGCAAATGCCCAACGCCCCACTACTGAGTAAGTTACATTTAATTATGTATGTAAGAAATTAAACTAGCTGATATTATGGAGATGTGTATCCCAATATTACTTCATTTATATTACAGCTGCAGGTGTCCGTTCTGCGAACCACAGAGCCTATGGCGATAGGCTGGTCTTGATGCGCCACCAGGCAGGTCAGTAATCCACTACCAGTAACTGTAAAGAAATATAAAAGTATGACAGTCAGCAAAAGAGTGCAGTGTAGTCACTAAGGAATAAAATGTGCAAGTAACAGTGTGAAAGTGTTTGCAAGTATTGCTTGGTTACAAAAGTGTGTTGCAGCCTGTAAGCCAAACAGAAAAATGAAACTGTCTGACATAAATTCTGAAATAAAAATGCCCCACCTGTAAGAAAATAGTACACAACCTGCAGCAGGCTGAAAAGTATAGCTGCAGAAGATGATAAAATCACGTGTGAAATATATCCCTGTTGAAATACTGAAACATGACAGAAGTGAGACTGCTGGAAAGGATTGTAATAACTACAGGTAAAACATGTCAATAAAGTCTAGAAGTAAGTACCATCCTGAATAGTAAAATGAAAACAAGTGAGAGAGTGTGAGAAAGTGTCATGAATCCAGCAATACAGTAGTAATAACCCTTGAATAAAGTATACTGCAGTCAGTACAGAATGAAATTCATGTGAGAATCCAAACCAAACAGCGAAATCTGTTCAAAGTGTTGCTGCATCTGGAATGTGTATCCCAAAATCTGGATATGTTGCTCTCAGTCTGCAATATGCAGATAGTATGATTGTCTGATATACCAAACATCCACACTTGGCTATAGCTATATAAAGCAAATGTAGCAGGATGATGTAGCTGAACAAAACTAGATATGAATGTGTATGAAGAACAATAATATGTATATTGATGTTGCAATAACAGTCCTATCACCAAGTTGAAGTAGTTATCATATTGGAAACTGTAGTTAGAACACTAGTGTGTATATATGTGCAGCTATTAGAAATGTACAGCATATGTATTGGTATTCAAAGGTGTTAATATTATTTGCTTCACCCCACCCTATAACCACATATAACCCAATCCAGCAATACAGTAGTAATAACCCCTGAATAAAGTATACTGCAGTCAAGACAGAATGAAATGCATGTGAGAATCAAAATCAAGCAGCGAAATCTGTTCAAAGTGTTGCTGCATCTGGAATGTGTATCCCAAAATCTGGATATGTTGCTCTCAGTCTGCAATATGCAGATAGTATGATTGTCTGATATACCAAACATCCACACTTGTCTACAGCTATATAAAGCAAATGTAGCAGGATGATGTAGCTGAACAAAGCTAGATATCAATGTGTATGAAGAACAATAAAATGTATATTGATGTTGCAGTAACAGTCCTATCACCAAGTTGAAATAGTTATCATATAGGAAACTGTAGTTAGAACAGTAGTGTGTATATATGTGCAGCTATTAGAAATGTACAGCATATGTATTGGTATTTGAAGGTGTTAATATTATTTTCTTAACCCCACCCTATAACCACATATAACCCATTCCATGTGAAAATGGTATGTGCAATCACAATTAACACCCCTGGACGTTTGTCCTGTTGGGTCATATATATTTGCATGTCCATTGATGCATCTACCCTGTTCATACATCCAAACCTGATGGCCTGTTGCCATCAATCAACCCTGCATATGGTTGGACTGTGTATTGCTGTTCAAATTATGCATGTGTTATGCTCGCTGTTCAATGGTGTGAATATCTGGGTGTTTGGTTAATGGGAATACTAATGCATGCTGTTACAACTAATTGTGAATGGTATTATATGTCACTAACCCAAACTGTCATGACATAATGCAAAACATAGGACGACAGGGAAGGCGGGTTCCAGCGGACCCACCTCTCCCACCTCAGCTGGCGAGTGCACCTGGCACTAGTGTCCAGTCTGGACCCTCCTCCGGTGGCCCTGTGCCACCTGTGGGTGGAAGTGCTGCAGGGGATGGGGCTCGCCCCCCCCTCTGCAAGTGTGGCCGGAGGAGAACCACCACTCACCCTCCGTAGCGTCCGGACTGTGGTGCGTAGGGAGATTCGGGACTCTGTTCTCGAGCCCCTACGCCAGCTTGAGGCACGGGTGGCACAATTTACGGGCATGCCTGTTGCCCGGCCTACACAGCCCCCAGCACAGCCTTGACCTGGGCAGTGAAGGAACAGTGGCAACTACCTATGGGTGGGATACCAGTTCCACTGTTGCCATCTGTGGGCTCATGGGCTCTGGATATCCAAACCTCCGTCCCCGTCAATTGTGTAACCCCCCCACACGTGTCATACACCACCCCTTTATGCGTCTTGTTTGTCTTGTCTGTTTACCTACCCAACCTACCTCCCCAGCTGTACCGACTTCCTTCACCTGACATACCACTCTCACCTGAAAAAAAAAAAGGGCACTCTGTACCCACAAAAAAACTATGCCCCATACATAGCTGCCCATTCTGCACACATGTCTGCTGGACATGGAAACTATCAATTACAATTGGCTGTACAACAAGTATTATTGTTGTCCTGACACCTCTCTCAGGGGTGGAAGGTTTCAAATGTCACACCAAATTACATACATATGCACAGCTGTTGCTGATGAAGAAATGGGCAGCTATGGGCCTTACCTACATCCCTCCTGCAAATCCCAAGCTTGTTTCCCTACTGTCTTACCCTCTTTGTGACCCCTTTTTCACCACTTTCCTGTCTCCCGTTTTTCATTTCTTTCAAAGAAAATAGCGTGGGTATGCGCCAGAGTAAGCACTGTTAAGCGGTTGTAAGCGGGTGTGTGCGTGTGTGCGCAAAGCTAACCGCCAGTGTGCATGCGTGAGCTCTGCGCAAACCAGCGCTAATCCGGTTACAACCGCTTAAAAGTGCCTTAGTCACTTTGATTGACAGGTCCTGTAGTCAGTTCAAAAGCAAAATAAAATCCCACTGTCAGTCCCGAACCCAGGACCTTGGAAATAGCAGTCTGTATGACCTACCACTAAGCCATGACTCTTATACAAGAACATTGTGCTAAAATAAATATAACATGTAATAGTAGGGATGAATGTAAAGGGAATATAGGATGTGTAGTACCCAAAGCATGTCATGTAGAATTACTGTCAAAACTACTGGATTCCCATAATAGTAGTGTGTGAACAGAAACAGCCATGCTAGTTGGTAGCTTGTAAGTAATAATGTCAGTTAATGTACATATATAAATGTATGTATATGTACATATATATATATATATATATATATATATATATATATATATCTATATATAGTTGTAGGTGTCATTGTGCATACACACTTACTACAGGGAGCAGGAGAGAGGAATGGAGAAATGTGAATCTACAACACAGCCTGAATCATGAGAGAGATACTAACCTTTACACTCACAGAACAGTGTCCACAGCATACCAGCATGGTCCCCGCCCTTACAATCTGAAAGGGCAACGCCTATCTCACATACCCTTTTATAGCACTGACCTGAAATCACAGTGAGAACTGCAATCAGTACACAACTGGCTGTATGCAATTAGCAAATGCTGGCTTACAATTGGTGCAGAGGCCATCACATGGACCTATGCAGATACCTACAAAAGCATCCTGTACTAACACTCCACACATGCAATACATTCATTGCACTGTCTGGAAGCAGACAGAGGGAGAGAGACAAACTGAGAGAGAAAAAAAAAAAAACATGCTACACACTGTGACTCTAAGCTGTCAGCAGTGACAGTAGCAGCAGGAATCAGAAGCAGTGGTAACGCAACCAGCTGTGACAAACACAGGTAATGCAAAGTAGCAGGTTAATAGTGTGCATACTGTGAACCCTCCAAATGTGTCATAGGTCTGTATCTATAGGTATGTCCATGTGATATGTTGTGTGTACGTAGTTCCACCAAAAGGGGATGACTATACATTACATGTCA
Source organism: Protopterus annectens (assembly GCF_019279795.1). Taxonomy (NCBI): domain Eukaryota; kingdom Metazoa; phylum Chordata; order Ceratodontiformes; family Protopteridae; genus Protopterus; species Protopterus annectens. The sequence continues at coordinate 534,513,866 of NC_056740.1, read as the reverse complement.
ATCAGTGTTAGGCCATGATCTTGGCAGCAGTTGTCTGTGCGTTGCCCTCAGCAATGGCTGTAGTGACTGCTTTGAAAGGTCAGCCAGGTTCAAAAGGCAGGATCAGCCCATCACAAAGGCACACTGGCTGGGAACAAGTGTCTGCAGGTACCCAATATCACTGCATATGCATCCCATACTGCATAATTCCATAGCTTAGCAGACCAGGCCGGTTATGCATATGATGTGGTAGTTCCCAGGGTCAGTCAAGGTGCCTCCTTAGTGGTGTGGGACCACTGTTGCTGTATGCCACTGTCCAGGTACATATCCTGTAGTATGGCCAAGATAAAGTATCAGTGTTATATGCGGTTGTATGTCCTCTTGGAGTGCAGGTAGCACACATCCAGGAATACCATGAGGTCACAGTGATGCTGTGTGTTCTGTTTTGCTGAGGGCGGCCCTCACCTGGACATGTGAGATGATAGGGAGGTTACATACAGCTGTGATAACTATTTCAACTGGTGGGGGAGAAGGAGGGGATCGTGCACCGAACCTGTCTGCAAGAATGTTGCCAATATCTGTGTGTTTGGTGAATGTTAAGTAGGTGTGTATTAACACAGAGCATATCTGAGGCATTTGATCCATATGTGTAGCATAACTGAAGAAGGCCTTGTGGTTATCCATAGTGTTTGTGGCCATTTCCCTCCCAGAGTAGGCCGTGGCAGTTGTTATGAGGGACCATAGCATAGTACCAGTGCTGACCACAGATGCCTTCCCTTAATGTGAATCTGCCCTGTCCTGCAGTCACCTCCTGCTATTGTTATACAATCTGCCTCTGTCTGGGGTCCACCGGACAGGATGTCTAACCTTTGTGCATAGGGTCTGGGTTAGAAATGTGTGTGCAAGTTCCATGCAATCTGTGGCATGTCCATGGTAAGCATTTGCAAAGGGGTCAGCAGTGTGGGTTGTGGCTTCCACTGGCCCAGTGTGCTGCATGGATACCATCTCAGTCCTAACAAGTGAATAACTGTCTAATCACATACATATCAAAGTAGTCTACTGTGCTGGTGGTGGTGGTGAGATATGTATATCCAGGCCGAGTAACTTGTGTCCACATCACACTAGTGGATGGCATCCCACATACAGTACCTTGGGATGAACCCCCAGAGGGAGGTTGTGCATTGGACCTGTCAGTGTGTGCTGACTGATGGGGCATGCTACTATGTTGTGTGGAATGTGTCAGATATTGTTGCACAGGTGTTGGCTGAGCACTGATATCTGGCCATGTACCTGTGTATCCACCACGACACACACACATGCAACATATGGGAGTAGTAGTATATCACTACACATGAGTATCATGTATAGTATGTGTGCCATATATTGCTGACATAGTCTGCTGATCTCCTGTTTGTGTTCTCTTCCAGGGAGATGGCGTGTCAGCATAATCCCACCTACTCTGCAGCAGAAGATGAGGAGATACACCAGAGCCTGGTGCGGGAGTATGACATCCTGTTTTCCCACACCAGTCAGAATCAGCAGGAGAGGGCTGCACTGTGGCAAGACCTTGTCCGTAGGGTAAATGATATTGGCACGCATAATAGGACATATGAGCAAGTACGACATCACTGCAGTGATTTAATCAGAAGTGTCTATCAGCATGCATCAGATATCCACAGGCAACAGGTTGCCACAGGAGGTGGGGTGGCCACACATCCCCCCCTCACCAGACTGGAGGGCTTCTCCTAAGTGTTGTGGCTCCAGCCCCGGAAGAGCAACAGCAGTACACCTGCATCATGATGGAGGCTGGATCCACACAGCAGCATGACATGGAGCATGCAGGTAATATGCCATATGTACACTTGACTGTTCTGTACACTGTTAGTTTATGCATGTGTAAGGTGTGTCCGTGGTATGTATCTGTCATTATAGTATGCAATTGTGCATGTGTGATACTGGCAATATCAGCAGCTGACGTGTGAAAGGCAACTGGTGTACTACTGCACTGTATCATATGCAATATCAATGGCACAGTTGTGCCCACTGACATTAATGTCATCATTTCTGCAGGTCCCTCCGGGGTTACAGCAAGGCAGGCCATCCATGCTGGTGAGTGTGTTTAACAATACCTATAATAGTCCTGATAGTGCTAGTAACAGTAGTGTAACTCAGTAGTGCTCTGTGTGTATACTGCGGGGTGTGCATGTGTGCATGTGTGCAGGTGTGCCTGTGCCCATGTGTGTATGTGTGCATGTGTGCATGTGTGTAGGTGTGCCTGTGTCCACGTGTGCATGTGTGCATGTGTGCCTGTGTCCACGTGTGCATGTGTGCATGTGCACCTGTGTCCACGTGCGCATGTGTGCATGTGTACATTTGACCACGTGTGTATGTGTCCATGTGTGCATGTGACCACGTGTGCATGTGTGCATGTGTCCATGTGTGCATGTGTCCACATGGGCATGTGTGCATGTGTCCACGTGTGCATGTCTGCATGTGTGCATGTGTGCCTGTGTGCATGTGTGCATGTGTGCCTGTGTGCATGTGTCCATGTGTCCACGTGTGCATGTCTGCATGTGTGCCTGTGTCCATGTGTGCATGTGTGCCTGTGTCCATGTGTGCATGTGTGCATGTGTGCATAAGTGCATCACTGGTAACAATGTCTGGAGACTGTAAACTGTGTTTCCTGTCTTCCTCCCACAGGTTCTGGTGCTGCTCTGGTGTCCTGCAGCAGGGAACCTGAATCTTGTGCCACAGGTACTGGTAATGATGATATTTGTGTAATGGTACAGGAAGGTGTGTCAGGGTCCGCCATTGGTCAGCCAATTGACAGTACACAGCTGTCAACCCCATCATTGCGCACAGTCATCCTGCCAGTACATCCTTTGTCACCATTGTCCCTAGGTGATGGACAGGATACAGTGGGCATAGACCAGGGTAATGTGGTACCTGTGGCACATGCATCCCCACATAGCAGCCATGGGCAGGGTCCTCCGATGGTACCACACAGACAGTTGCCCATGGGTTCTCGTGGGAGCATCCGTGGGCGTATTGCCTCTGGCTGACATGCCCAAAGAGGTTTGTCAACCTCAGCTATGTTTTGGACTGTCATGCAGGCACAGTCGCATATGGAAAGGTACACCAGACAGGGTCTGAGGGAGCTGAGAGCATGTCACACAGCCATGACTGACAGTATGCGTGACATCGCGGATGCTATCCGTAATTTCACCGATGTCATAGACAGACGTTGTGGGGACATATTACAGCAGTTCCACAACCAAATGTCCATGAGCCAGGTCAATGGTGGGCGTTTGCGGCGTCAACGTGGCCGTATGTCAGCAACAGCAGCAGCTGGCAGTTGGCGCAGATGACAACAGGCCCGCGCACGCCCCCATAGTGCCAGCAGCAGCCCCAGCAATGCTGGGTCTGTGCTGTCATCGGAACGCCCCAGGAGGCCACGTGCACATGGCTCTGGACAGTTCCAACAGGGACCTGTGTCCAGTCAACACACTCCCGCTTCTGATGACAGTACCCAGTCTGGCTTAGTACTGGATATGGTCCGTAGCACCCCTGCCAGGCACAGGTACCGTGTCCGTGCCCACAGACACTGATCTGTATGACCTGCCAGGTGCAGTCTGTGGCTGTCCACAAACCCCTGTATATGGCAGCCATGAGGTGGAACTGTGTGCATGCATACACACATGTGAAATGTTAACACCTAGGGTGACCACATACACGCACACGCTGCACCAACACTGCCCCACCCTGTACTGCTGCCCCTCACCAACACACATACGCACACATGTCAATTGGTGGTATCAGTGGCTGACTCAGGCATACCTAATTCACATCCTGTGCATATGATGACACTGTGCCACCTCCTGCAATCTCCAACATCGTTGCGGGAACAGGTAAACAAGTTGCTGATGCACAGGGTGACTACATAGAAGTGTATTAGTAGTATCATGTTGGTAACAGTACAGTGTGCTGATATGACTGTGTGTATATCCCAGCATGCCTGATGCAGTAACTGTATGAATGTCCTGGATTGTTATCTGCACCCATAGTACATACCAAAGTGTAACAGCTGCACATAATTGCATGCCGGTGGTAAGGATGTCAACAGATAGCCGCATACATGGGTAGCACAGGGGAAGCTAGCATAGTAGTGATATGCAATGGTGGACATGTACAGTAATGGTGTCAAGCTGCCCACAACGACTATGCAATGTGGATGTTTGCGCATGTAGATATGTGTGCAGTACCAATGTAATCCAAATCACAAATAACTATGACATAATATCAGTTCTACCATGGGCATCTGCGCTGTGTATTCCTGGGTACATGTTGATAGTGCCTACATATTTGCATTGTTACTTACTGTTATTGTTACCCCTTCTTTGTTGTACAATGCAGTACTGCCAGCCCTGCTTACTGTAGCTTTGTTTGCATGCATGTTCGCTTGGGGTTCCCTGGAACACTGCTTACACCTGCAATGCAGAGTTACAGTGCTTCTGTAGACTCCTAGTGACATCTGCATAGCGTACGATACATATGTCAACTTTACACATGACAGAACATCACTGTCTGTCCTATACGCATGTATGTTGCCTGTGACACATTGCACATGTCTTACCTGGCATTTACCCACATGTGCAGTCATATATGCCAGTGCTATGAAACAGTAGCAGTACACCCACACATACACACCTTCAGTATGTTGTTTCCCATTGGCCCTATGTGTTGGTACTCACCATGGCAATCACACTACTAGGGTAGCATGTGCAAAGGTAACCTGTGAATCACCTCTATGGTCCAGTTGTGGTTTATGTGAGTCATGTGGCAATGTCACAGCTGCCACATGTATGGGGTTACATACAGCTGTGATAACTATTTCAACTGGGGGGGACAAGGAGGGGGGATACGTGCACCGAACCTGTCTGCAAGAATGTTGCCAATATCTGTGTGTTTGGTGAATGTTAAGTAGGTGTGTATTAACACAGAGCATATCTGAGGCATTTGGTCCATATGTGTAACATAACTGAAGAAGGCCTTGTGGTTATCCATAGTGTTTGTGGCCATTTCCCTCCCAGAGTAGGCCGTGGCTGTTGTTATGAGGGACCATAGCGTAGTACCAGTGCTGACCACAGATGCCTTCCCTTAATGTGAATCTGCCCTGTCCTGCAGTAGCCTCCTGCTATTGTTATACAATCTGCCTCTGTCTGGGGTCCACCGGACAGGATGTCTAACCTTTGTGCATAGGGTCTGGGTTAGAAATGTGTGTGCAAGTTCCATGCAATCTGTGGCATGTCCGTGGTAAGCATTTGCAAAGGGGTCAGCAGTGTGGGTTGTGGCTTCCACTGGCCCAGTGTGCTGCATGGATACCATCTCAGTCCTAACAAGTGAATAACTGTCTAATCACATACATATCAAAGTAGTCTACTGTGCTGGTGGTGGTGGTGGTGGGATATGTATATCCAGGCCGAGTAACTTGTGTCCACATCACACTAGTGGATGGCATCCCACATACAGTACCTTGGGATGAACCCCCAGAGGGAGGTTGTGCATTGGACCTGTCAGTGTGTGCTGACTGATGGGGCATGCTACTATGTTGTGTGGAATGTGTCAGATATTGTTGCACAGGTGTTGGCTGAGCACTGATATCTGGCCATGTACCTGTGTATCCACCACGACACACACACACACATGCAACATATGGGAGTAGTAGTATATCACTACACATGAGTATCATGTATAGTATGTGTGCCATATATTTCTGACATAGTCTGCTGATATCCTGTTTGTGTTCTCTTCCAGGGAGATGGCGCGTCAGCATAATCCCGCCTACTCTGCAGCAGAAGATGAGGAGATACACCAGAGCCTGGTGCGGGAGTATAACATCCTGTTTTCCCACACCAGTCAGAATCAGCAGGAGAGGGCTGCACTGTGGCAAGACCTTGTCCGTAGGGTAAATGATATTGGCACGCATAATAGGACATATGAGCAAGTACGACATCACTGCAGTGATTTAATCAGAAGTGTCCATCAGCATGCATCAGATATCCACAGGCAACAGGTTGTCACAGGAGGTGGGGTGGCCACACATCCCCCCCTCACTAGACTGTAGGGCTACTCCTAAGTGTTGTGGCTCCAGCCCCGGAACAGCAACAGCAGTACACCTGCATCATGATGGAGGCTGGATCCACACAGCAGCACGACATGGAGCGTGCAGGTAATATGCCATATGTACACTTGACTGTTCTGTACACTGTTAGTTTATGCATGTGTAAGGTGTGTCCGTGGTATGTATCTGCCATCATAGTATGCAATTGTGCATGTGTGATACTGGCAATATCAGCAGCTGACGTGTGAAAGGCAACTGGTGTACTACTGCACTGTATCATATGCAATATCAATGGCACAGTTGTGCCCACTGACATTAATGTCATCATTTCTGCAGGTCCCTCCGGGGTTACAGCAAGGCAGGCCATCCATGCTGGTGAGTGTGTTTAACAATACCTATAATAGTCCTGATAGTGCTAGTAACAGTAGTGTAACTCAGTAGTGCTCTGTGTGTATACTGCGGGGTGTGCATGTGTGCATGTGTGCAGGTGTGCCTGTGCCCATGTCTGCATGTGTGCATGTGTGTAGGTGTGCCTGTGTCCATGTGTGCATGTGCGCCTGTGCCCACGTGTGCATGCGTGCATGTGTACATTTGACCACGTGTGCATGTGTGCATGTGTCCATGTGTGCATGTGACCATGTGTGCATGTGTCCATGTGTGCATGTGTCCACGTGTGCATGTGTCCACGTGTGCATGTGTCCACGTGTGCATGTCTGCATGTGTGCATGTGTGCATGTGTGCCTGTGTGCATGTGTGCATGTGTGCATGTGTGCCTGTGTGCATGTGTCCACGTGTGCATGTGTGCATGTGTGCCTGTGTCCATGTGTGCATGTGTGCATGTGTGCCTGTGTCCATGTGTGCATGTGTGCATAAGTGCATCACTGGTAACAATGTCTGGAGACTGTAAACTGTGTTTCCTGTCTTCCTCCCACAGCTTCTGGTGCTGCTCTGGTGTCCTGCAGTAGGGAACCTGAATCTTGTGCCACAGGTACTGGTAATGATGATATTTGTGTAATGGTACAGGAAGGTGTGTCAGGGTCCGCCATTGGTCAGCCAATTGACAGTACACAGCTGTCAACCCCATCATTGCGCACAGTCATCCTGCCAGTACATCCTTTGTCACCATTGTCCCTAGGTGATGGACAGGATACAGTGGGCATAGACCAGGGTAATGTGGTACCTGTGGCATATGCATCCCCACACAGCAGCCATGGGCAGGGTCCTCCGATGGTACAACACAGACAGTTGCCCATGGGTTCTCGTGGGAGCATCCATGGGCGTATTGCCTCTGGCCGACATGCCCAAAGAGGTTTGTCAACCTCAGCTATGTTTTGGACTGTCATGCAGGCACAGTCGCATATGGAAAGGTACACCAGACAGGGTCTGAGGGAGCTGAGAGCATGTCGCACAGCCATGACTGACAGTATGCGTGACATCGCGGATGCTATCCGTAATTTCACCAATGTCATAGACAGACATTGTGGGGACATATTACAGCAGTTCCACAACCAAATGTCCATGAGCCAGGGCAATGGTGGGCATTTGCGGCATCAACGTGACCGTATGTCAGCAACAGCAGCAGCTGGCAGTTGGCGCAGATGACAACAGGCCCGCGCATGCCCCCATAGTGCCAGCAGCAGCCCCAGCAATGCTGGGTCTGTGCTGTCATCGGAACGCCCCAGGAGACCACGTGCACGTGGCTCTGGACAGTCCCAACAGGGACCTGTGTCCAGTCAACACACTCCCGCTTCTGATGACAGTACCCAGTCTGGCTTAGTACTGGATATGGTCCGTAGCACCCCTGCCAGGCACAGGTACCGTGTCCGTGCCCACAGACACTGATCTGTATGACCTGCCAGGTGCAGTCTGTGGCTGTCCACAAACCCCTGTATATGGCAGCCATGAGGTGGAACTGTATGCATGCACACATGTGAAATGTTAACACCTAGGGTGACCACATACATGCATACACTGCACCAACACTGCCCCACCCTGTAATGCTGCCCCTCACCAACACACATACGCACACATGTCAATTGGTGGTATCAGTGGCTGACTCAGGCATACCTAATTCACATCCTGTGCATATGATGACACTGTGCCACCTCCTGCAATCTCCAACATCGTTGCGGGAACAGGTAAACACGTTGCTGATGCACAGGGTGACTACATAGAAGTGTATTAGTAGTATCATGTTGGTAACAGTACAGTGTGCTGATATGACTGTGTGTATATCCCAGCATGCCTGATGCAGTAACTGTACGAATGTCCTGAATTGTTATCTGCACCCATAGTACATACCAAAGTGTAACAGCTGCACATAATTGCATGCCGGTGGTAAGGATGTCAACAGATAGCCGCATACATGGGTAGCACAGGGGGGAAGCTAACGCAAGTAGTGATATGCAATGGTGGACATGTACAGTAATGGTGTCAAGTTGCCCACAACGACTATGCAATGTGGATGTTTGCACATGTAGATATGTGTGCAGTACCAATGTAATCCAAATCACAAATAACTATGACATAATATCAGTTCTACCATGGGCATCTGCGCTGTGTATTCCTGGGTACATGTTGATAGTGCCTACATATTTGCATTGTTACTTACTGTTATTGTTACCCCTTCTTTGTTGTACAATGCAGTACTGCCAGCCCTGCTTACTGCAGCTTTGTTTGCATGCATGTTCGCTTGGGGTTCCCTGGAACACTGCTTACACTTGCAATGCAGGGTTACAGTGCTTCTGTAGACTCCTAGTGACATCTGCATAGCGTACGATACGTATGTCAACTTTACACATGACAGAACGTCACTGTCTGTCCTATACGCATGTATGTTGCCTGTGACACATTGCACATGTCTTACCTGGCATTTACCCACGTGTGCAGTCATATATGCCAGTGCTATGAAACAGTAGCAGTACACCCACACATACACACCTTCAGTATGTTGTTCCCCATTGGCCCTATGTGTTGGTACTCACCATGGCAATCACACTACTAGGGTAGCATGTGCAAAGGTAACCTGTGAATCACCTCTATGGTCCAGTTGTGGTTTATGTGAGTCATGTGGCAATGTCACAGCTGCCACATGTATGCAGTCAGCCATCACCCTTGGCCAGGAATGTACAACACATGTGTGGGATGCCACCACACAGCCAATCTGGGGACTGAGCTCTCTGAACCCAGTAATGCCATACCCTGTCAGGTGGCATGTCATATATACTACATGCTGGACAAACTTCAACCCCAATCCCTGCTGCTACTATTGATAAAACCCCTGAAGATGTTTCTGATAGTTTTGACCAATTCTTTACTGAGACATTTCAAGCCCTAGCTAGCCATCTACCTCCTAGCTCCCCTGGTCCTGAAAGTAGCACCCCTAGAAACCTACTTGCATTCAGTTTCCAACCAGTCACCACTTCACTTATCCGTACCTTGATTGAAAAAGTAAAACCCACTACACTTTCTGCTGATCAACTCCTGCAGTACCTACAAAAATCAGCTGATGCTATTGCTTACCCCGTCTCAAAACTAATCAAATGAACCATGGTAGAATCTAAATTTCCCACCATCTGGAAAATATCCTATGTAATCCCACTTCACAAAGGAGGCAGCTCTGCTGAATTCTCCAATTATAGGCCAATAGCTATACTCTCTCCACTTGCAAAGATTATGGAAACTTTATTCATAGACAATTCATGCACCACCTAATCCAAAATTGCCTTATGGCAGACACTCAGCATGGCTTCTGTCCTCATCACAGCACTACTTCAGGCCTCCTAGCCTTTACTAACACCATAAACCATACTTGCAACAATAATTATATATCCTCAGCCCTCTTTTTGGATCTTTCCAAGGCATACGATATGGCTGATCACCAACTTGTAATCCGGTCACAAGTGGTGTCCCACAGGGCTCGGTCCTTGGCCCCCTATTGTTCAGCATCTACCTCTCAGAAGTACAGGCCAACATGGGAGGACTTTGGCTGACAAAGTTTGCAGACGACTGCAAACTGGGCGCCATAGTGGAAAGTGCATTGGACACGGATATCCTTCAGAAGGGACTCACAGAAACAGATAGCTGGTGCCAGAGCCATGGCCTGAAGTTAAACGCCAAAAAATGTATAGTCATACCCTTCGGGAAAAACAAGGTAACCCCAAGCTACCATATAGGTGGCAATCCACTAAGCACAGAAGAGGTTATCAGGGACCTGGGGACCCAGATTGACAGTGGCCTTTCTTTTGACACTCACGTTGCTAAAGTGGTTAGAAAGACCTTCTACATTGCCCACCTGATCATGAAGGGATTCATCCAGATCTAGTGAGGTCATTGTTCCCTGTACTCTTCACTTATAAGACCAATTAGTCAGTACAATGCCAAATTCGGGATGTAACTCACCCGACATCTGCAGCAATTGGAGAGACCCCAAAGTTCCTCACCAAAAGGATAAAGGGACTCCAAAATCTGTCATATGCTGCCAGATTGAAGAAACTCCAGCTCTATTCAGTCGCATACCGTCTGCTCAGAGGTGACATGTGCCTGACATACAAGGCCATGTCCAACCCGAATTAATGGACATGCTCCACCTCAAAAATCCAAATCCACCAAAACCACTAGAGCAAGCAACTTAAACCTTAGCACGGATATAAATAGGACGTGCTGGAGGGATAGATTTATCACTCAGAGACTCCCTATGCTGTGGAATAAAATCCCGGTCCATGTGAGGCAGAGCACCTCGCTGGCTCTGTTCAAGAGAAATCTTGACCTGTGGATGGGAGATCGTAGGTTTACCCCGGGAATCATCTCTGTGTCACTGCTGGACAGAGGCACAACAAACTAATGGGCACAGTATTTTGTCATATAAGGGGTGGCGTAAGCCACAAAACTTTGGGCTAGGCTTATAAATGCCTTAGGGCAGATAGCCTAGTATAAACCTATGAACCTATGAACACCCTGCAAACATTCTGTCTAGATACTGGAGCCTTCCAATGGTTTCAATCCTACCTGCATGGTCGACAGCAGGCTGGCCTCTGGCAGAACAAACTCTCTAACCTTCTACCTAACACCCTCAGAGTACCACAAGGCTCTATACTAGGGCCCTTGCTGTTCTCCATCTTCATTAACGACCTTTATACTTTCATCCCAAAAGTCAGCTGTATCCAATATGCTGATGACTCTACTCTGATTTGCTCAGCCACATCTCCAGTAGAGTTATGGTCAGCTACCCAGACCACCTTTAATACAATAGAAAACTGGCTTTCTGAACATTGTCTGATCCTAAATCCCAAAAAACTAAACTGCTGTTATTTCACCAACACGTAGGTCTTCCGCTTTCACCTTTACCATAAAATCAAATGATGGCACAATAATCTCCCCTGACCCATCTACTAAACTATTAGGTGTCATCATAGACAATAATCTCAAATGTGACCTACATGTTAACCAAACTATTAAAACCATCAATAAAAAACTAGGGTCACTTTACAGAATAAAAGCCTTCCTAACCCCTCCAGCTAAAATTGCCATAGCTCGCTCACACCTTCTTTCAACCCTTCTGTATGCATCCCCTCTACTCTTGAATATGAACAAGACTGTCCTTAACAAACACTCAATTTGCTACAACCACATTGCCAGGTTTGCCACTGGGCTGCCTTTTAGGACACATCATTGCATCAATCTAAATCAGCTTGGTTGGCTTGAACTACCTAGCCTAATACAGTATAACCAACTGATTATGGCCTATAAAATCCTCTATAATCCGGACTATACTCCTGCACTTCAAATATTATCACCCCCTATAACAATCCTAGACCGCTTCGATCCTCTAACAAACTACTAATTCAGACTAGCAAAATTAATAACACAGCTGGTGATTCTCTCTTTGCAAACTCTGTAAGTAGATCCTGGAACTCACTTCCAGCTGATATTACCTTACTTTCCATCTTAGGTCAATTTAACACTAGACTCAAACAACATTTGTCACTTAACTGGCTATGTCAATGTATCAAGCCTGGCTAACTCGAATGTGTAAAATCTGTTAACCAGTTTACTGTGTACTTTAATTTAATCCTGACTTGTGCTCAGGACTAACTTTAACCTGTGGAACATGTTTAACTTGCTTACTTATGTAATCTCTGTAAATAATCTGTTTGTAATATGTAATGCTGGTATTATGTAATGCTGTATCTGCTTACCCTTGGAGCTTTTCTCCCCGGGCCTCCGCTGGAAATGGACATGCATCCAGTCGGACTATCCCGGTCATCAAATGTAAGATAAATAAATAAATAAATAAAAAATATTACAGTGACTACAATACAAGTCAGACATTGACACGCACTGACAGCATGCTGAACACACTGGGGCATACGTGGGGACTCAGAATAGCATCCTGCCTGAGCATCACACACCTCCGCAGCTGGCACACAGGCATATGTTCCATCGGAACAGAGCACATGCCACACATGGCACACACATCCCATGTGCCACACACTCACAGCCTGTAGGGCTACACAACACACCTGCTACAGACGTGTCAGGTACCTGTCTTGGGTGCTGCACTGGGGTCCCTCTCAACAGGCTGTATCTGGTGAAGGTCACAGTGATATACCTCAGGGGCACTTTGGTCCACCACAGAACACATGCATACAGGTCAGTCAGAGGAATGGACACATATGACTCACTCATTGACCATGCCAGTATGGCTGACCTGAGACATACCTCCCTGGACTACATGATAGGGAACATAGAAAGGATCTCTCAGCATGTGGCACAGGCCAGTAAGAGCCTGATCTTGGTTGCCAACATACTCTCATCAGGTGTGCTACCACTATATGTGGGAAGGGTGTTGTATGTCGACATTATGCTCAGTCTCCAATATCATTCATAGGGTATCCGCTGGCTGTCAACGTGTGCTTACATGCTAGGGAAGCCACAATGATGTGCAAGGGTCATCTTGCACGTGACACCCATGGCCCGATGTATATTGGCAAAGCTCCTTGATACACACATACTGCCTTATGCTGCAGGACATGGTTTACATAGCCACCTCCGCGGGTATCACACAGGTTAGGACACTAACAGTGCTGCTACACAACAACAGCAGTGTACACCGCAAGATGCTTGCACCGGACACTGTCCTCAGCACGGTGAACTGCAATGTCTGTGCAGTACCAGAGTCCTGATTCATGGCTCACAGGTGTTACCCATCACTGACAGGTTATGCCCCATACCATGCCTGTCGTCCCCTACACATGTAACACACATGGACAGGGGGGTGGTATCCCAAGGCACCACAGATACACACACCTCCAGGTTGTTGGCACAGCACAAAGCATCAGGGCCTAATCATGTGCAGCTAACAGTGTGTCGAACTGCCATCTGGTTCATAGCCTGGCACACACAACCCTCCCATACACAGGAAGACCACCTATCCTCCATAACAACTCTGGCAATATGACAGTCTCAAAAACTGTCTTTATATGGCTGGACTGCATCCGGCCAAATATTGTGCGTGAGCATTACTGTAGCTACAACACACTAGTTGAAGGGTTCACAGCATGTGGTCACTGAATTGCAGTGAAATGACATGTTACCACTACCACAACAGGTGGGAACATGCAGCACCTGTACATCAACTACATGTACACTATATGGCCCAGACCAGATGTGTATCCCCTGCTGTAGATATTTTACCATATACACCCACACTGTATAGACATATACCACGTGTGGCCCCTGCACAGTAAGACACAGTCATATTGGTATACATTGCAAATACCATTCATCCACTCGAGGCATGTGTCAGACATGGTAACTACTGCAGGTCACAGGTATTTATGTGTATGTGTCGCACACATACATCATGTGTGCAATGCCATTGCTGGTTTAGGCACTGGCATGCATTGTTATGTACAAAGACCCACACAAGGTCATAATGTGTGACACAACCACATGTGGCAGTTGTGGGTTACCAAAACATACCTATCTGTACTCTGACAATGGTAATAGACACAGTAGCAGAGTGCACTATTGGCATTACTAGCCAACTAGCCCTGTTTGGCTGTGCTGATAGTGTGGTGACATCCCCTGTGTTTACTGGGGGAATATACAGCATCTGGTGTATTGTAGTATTTGCCGAAAGGATCTGTTCTCTCACACTTGCATTTACACACACCCAACTACCCCCACACACACACGCACACTTGCCATTTGGAGGATTCATTCCCCTACCTAACTAAGTCACGACACGTGAGAGAGACGCATTAGCAAAGTGTACTATTCGGATTACTAGATAGTTCCTCTTCTCTGGCTGTACTTATAGGGTGCTGACATCATCAGTATTTTGAAAGGGTAATGTGCATCAGGTAGTGTAATCTCCTGATTGCCAAAACTAACATGTTTTTCATACGGAAATGCGCACACACAAACTCCCCACATCCAAACACACACACACTTGCAGGTTTCAAACCCCTACCTAAATTTGTTATGGCACTTGAGAGTGACGCTAGTCTGAGTACTGGCAGATGTTTCTTCTCCAGCAGTATGTGTAGGGTGCTGTCATCATCACTGTTTGGAAAGGGTAATGTGCATCATGTAGTGTGATCCCCTGATTTCAAAAAAGCACATGTTTTTCATACAGAATTGCACACACACACACAGAGTCCCCACATCCAAACACACACACATGCCATTTACAGGTTTTAAACTCTTACCTAACTATATTATGACACTCGGGAGAGACGCATTAGTGGAGTGCGCTATTTGAATTACTGGGAGGTTTCCCTTCTCCTGCTGTACTTATAGGGTGCTGACATCATCAGTGTTTAGAAAGGGGAATGTGCATCCTGCCGTGTGTTCTCCTAGTTGCCAAAAGGGATATTTCCTTCATACAGACTTGCACTCACACTAGCCCCCTCTACACACACTGAGCATTTGCAGTATTCAAACCCCTACCTAACTATGTTATGATACTCAAATCGGATGCATTAGTGGAGTGCGCTATTCGCATTACTGGGAGGCTTTCCTTCTCCTGCTGTACTTATAGGGTGCTGACATCATCTGTGTTTAGAAAGGGGAATGTGCATCCGGTAGTGTGTTCTCCCAGTTGCCAAAAGGGGCATTTCCCTCACACTAACCCCCCTCATTCAAACACACACACTTGCAGGATTCAAACCACTACTCGAGTCGGACGCATTAGCAGAGTGCGCTATTCGCATTACTGGGAGGCTTCCCTTCTCCTGCTGTACTTATAGGGTGCTGACATCATCTGTGTTTAGAAAGGGTAATGTGCATCCTGTAGTGTGTTCTCCCAGTTGCCAAAAGGGACATTTCCCTCACACAAAATTGCACACACACTAACCCCCCTCATCCAAACACACACTTGCCATTTGCAGGATTCAAACCACTACCTGACTATGTTATGACACTCGAGTAGGACACATTAGCAGAGCATGCTATTCACATTACTGGGAGGCTTTCCTTCTCCTGCTGTACTTATAGGGTGCTGACATCATCTGTGTTTAGAAAGGGGAATGTGCATCCTGTAGTGTGTTCTCCCAGTTGCCAAAAGGGACATTTCCCTCACACAAAATTGCACACACACTAACCCCCCTCATCCAAACACACACACTTGCAGGATTCAAACTACTACCTAACTATGTTATGACACTCGAGTCGGACGCATTAGCAGAGTGCGCTATTCGCATTACTGGGAGGCTTCTCTTCTCCTGTTGTACTTATAGGGTGCTGACATCATCTGTGTTTAGAAAGGGGAATGTGCATCCTGTAGTGTGTTCTCCCAGTTGCCAAAAGGGACATTTCCCTCACACAGAATTGCGCACACACACACTAACCCCCCTCATCCAAACACACACTTGCAGGATTCGAACTACTACCTAACTATGCTATGACACTCGAGTCGGACGCATTAGCAGAGCACGCTATTTGCATTACTGGGAGGCTTTCCTTCTCCTGCTGTACTTATAGGGTGCTGACATCATCAGTGTTTAGAAAGGGGAATGTGCATCCTGTAGTGTGTTCTCCTAGTTGGCAAAAGGGATACTTCTTTCATACAGTCTTGAACACACACTAACCCCCTCCACACCCACTGAGCATGTACAGGATTCAAACCCCTACCTAACTATGTTATGACACTTGAGACGGACGCATTAGCATTGCGCGCTATTCGCATTACTGGGAGGGTTCCCTTCTCCTGCTGTACTTATAGGGTGCTGACATCATCAGTGTTTAGAAAGGGGAATGTGCTTCCTGTAGTGTGTTTTCCCAGTTGCCAAAAGGGACATTTCCCTCTCACTCACACAAACCCCACTCACCCACCCACACACACACACAGAGCATTTGCAGGATTCAAACCCCTACCTAACTATATTATGACACTTGAGGGTGACGCATTAGCAGAGCACACTATCCGAATTACTGGGCATCTGTTCTGCACCTGCAGTATTTATAGGGTGCTGACATCTTTATTTCTACAGAGGTATGTACATGTAGTACTATCTGTCAGGTGGGGGATAGCATATATATGCATTTGCAGCCACCTACGTCAGGGTCAGATATGCACATCGCACTGGCAGGTTATGTTCTATACCATGCTTTGTGACCACAGGACCTGTAACACACAACACAACCAGTCCAGAACACCACACCCACATCCAGGACACACACTTAGCTTCCCTGGGAACAGTGCCAGGATATGCAGGTGTTCACATACACCATTCCAGTTGTTAACATCAGGTACAGGCATATTGTGTGTGAGAACTACTCAGGCCTCTACCACTTTACCCTACAGCCACTACAATTTGTGGGTCCATGTGCTATGGCAGAACCACACACCACAGCCACATGGGGAATACATATTGCACCTGTCCATCTGCAACGTGGGTACTCACTGTTCCACACCAGAGGTAGGCCACCATTGTTGATATCTGACCATACCCACCTTTCCCTGGACATCCATATCCCATCTCCACCCCAGGCAAGGTTGTCACTGCACACAAACTGTATTTAGCACAAGCAGACTCTACACTTGTGAAGACTGGGGTGGACGACTTCAGAGGACCCATGCTGGGGGACTATACTGGCCACTCAGCATAATCCTTGACAATTGCATTCTATGAGCATGTGTACGGTTTGCATTGATCATGCTATCCCACATATACCCATGACTGCTCCACAACAAGACACCTGTCAGCTGTACACCAGCCATATATGTGCCGTACAACAGACAGAGTGACCTAATACATTGCAGAGCTGTAGCCCACAGAGGGAGGACATCTGTGAACAGTTCCAGCACGGCACTTCATTCACACATAATCATTACAACACAGTCTTGACAGTGGAATCATCCAGAGAATGCAGATAGGGCTCCCCTCAGTCTGTTATTGATGGACACCTACTGTCAGAGATCCTCAGCAACCCTCTCCCAGCACACACCGACAACTTGGCTGTGGCTTAGCACATTCAATCCCTGGGACCTCCACGGTGCCCCTGCTTGACAGAGGCACAGCTCACTAGCCTCACATGTTGCCTTCTGTGACCTACTTTACAGTGGCACAGTAGCCTACTGTCCTGGGGATGCAGATGCCAAGCACACTCTGGCTGAGCTGTCATTCCCTAGGGCAACAAGCCTAGTATTGACCTCTACACCCATATGTTCAATTGTCGGATGCACAATATTTGTTGTGCTGTTCTACTGTTTGCAGGTCTTTATTGCCATAGCATTCCCTGTTCCTATGACCAACATGTGTATCTGTGGAAGATGTTTGCATATGACGGCGATCCACTATATCACTTATGTCTCTGTAGTCATTTACTGTGTGCACTGGGCAGATTGCTGTGTTGTGGTTGGTTCCTGGACTGACATGTACAAATACCAGATATGTGTGGCCAACTGCTAAATGGAGATATGGCCTAAGTGTGTGAACATGCCCAGTTCAGCCTTTCCATGGCATGTTGTCTGACATATGCCTCATTTATCAAAGTGTGCGAGCATGCCCAGTGTGAGTTTTCCATATGTTGCACTCTGAAGTCCACCACATATTTGGGTGTGTGTGAACTTCAACAATATCTCACGTTTATGGTTGTGTGTTGGGTGTCATGTTGTGTACTAACTGGCCAACTGCTTCGTGTCTGCCACAACAGGGATTATACTGTGCCTGCAGGGATTGCATGGGATACTTTGCAGACAGTTCTCAACATACTTTCATAATGACCTAACACTGTAGTACCGTATAGTGTACTGGTTCAGTACTTTCACTGTGGTGGACAGTATCCTGGGCTTTAGTCCTATGACTGCTTGACATCTTCATAGTGAGCACAACAGACTGTGTAGGGGCCAGTTGTGCACATATGACCATGTTGCATTATGTTCAGATGTGGACTACCTACACCAGGCTCGTCCAACATTGCTAGTGTATTCCACAACATGGGTGGACATTGGCAAACACTAGCAATGTTCCCTAGGCCATTTCAGATGCTAGTCACAGGGTGTGTTTGTCCTTCGACACACATTGTAACTGGAGTTTGCCATGACATATGTCATGGTTAGTATACTGTGCCTCCGTCTACCTCTGACATAACAGTGATACCCAGGGTTAGCCTACCATCTCCCATCCACTCATCAGGATTCCTCTTGAGGGTTGTCAATATGTGACTCTCTGGCTGATCTGTACTAGGAGTTTACTGAAGAGTGGGGGTGCCTTCTGTGTTATGGATCATTCTGTACAGCTTGTCCTATGTATGTCAGTGCTGGGGTTCAGGTCTCTCATGTGCATAGCTCACTGCCATTCAGATTGTACAAGGTGCAACATGTTCATTCATTCCAGGTTGGACATGGCTTCATACATCAGGCACAGCTTGCCTGTAGCTGGGCAGTATGGTGGTGTGTGGGGCTGCAGTTTGTTTACTCAGGCAACACATGGCATCTGTTTATGCTCTTTGCTACTCCTGGTGGGCTACTGTTGTGGACTTTACAGTTGATGGAGGTGTCTGCTGCGGTATATCCCACAGGGGCTATTGTAGTCATTTGTGATGCTGATGGAGGATGACTGCAGAGCCATAGTGAGTTCCCCTTATCTACATCTGCCAACCTTCATGTTTGGGTGGGTATATAGTATATGTTTCTGTGAACACTACAGCCACATGTTTGTCCAGTGCAGGATATCTATCACCTTTTGTACCCAGGTCTCACATTACATGTTAAGTACGTCATGGGTTAACACCTGTGTGGTAATTTGTGGGCACTTACTGTATATCCATGGTGGTTGTCTATACACAGTTCTGCAATTAGCTTGCTGACATGGCTATGGCTACAGTTGTCTGTTTGTAGGTGGCCCTTTTGTGGGTTGCTTGTGTCAGCTGGGGGTCGGATATGGTGGGATGTTTGTACTCCTCTGCATACATGTTCAGTCACAGTCCTTCCATGTTGGCCTATACCTATGGGACATATATACAGAACGGGGAGGCAAGACCAGGCCTTGTGGGATGCCACTCATATCTGCTTTGTAGTCTGACATGGATGCGGCATGTCTGACCATGTCAGTTCTGTCCTTGGTCTGGTTTGCAACCCCTCTACTGACATAGGGGTATATATTTAAGCTGGTGAACATATCCATACTGAACTCGTACAGTATTGTCTAGAAGCATGTGCATGGTCCAGCTACGCTGTGTGGACCACATTACCTTCATCAATGCCCTTAATGACTGCTTTAAATGGGTCAAACATGTTTAGGGGCAGGATCTGCAGTTACGACAGCCACACTGTGTAGGGTCCAGTATCAGTAGGTCCACAATAGCCTTCTGTCTGCGGTACATACTGATCCTTTCCATAGCTGTGCAGAACAAGCTTGTCAGAATCCTGGGGTGGTAGTTTGGAGTATCCATTCAATCAACACCTTTGTTGTGATGGACCACTGTTGTTGTACACTGCTCTTTGGGTACATATCCTGTGGTAAGGCTGACATTGGGCAGTAATGTGATTTGGCATTCCATTATTCTTGGAGTCCATGTTGGCCTCAGCACAGGACACCATCACATACCTTTGCTGCTGTGTGTTCTGCTTTGCAGATGATGGCTGTTACCTCAGCATCTGCAATGTCAGGGGACAATCAGTCTGCTGGGATAGGTATTTTGCACTCTTGGGGGGGGGGTGTTTGCACTGCACCTGACAGGTTGTATGTTAGCAATATGTGTGTGTGTTTGGTATGTTGTTTGTAATATCTGTGTGATTCGGAGCATATCTGTGGATGCCCAACATGGTTCCTACCATCAGTTGAGTAAGCCTTGTGATTATCCTTAGTGTCCTGTACGTTTTGTATCTTCATAGGTTCATGGGTTCATACAAGGCTATACACCCTAGGCCATTAGTAAGCCTAGCCAGAGTGTGTGTATCTTTCGCCACCCCTTGCTATGTTCTATTATGGCCATTTATGAATTTCTTCACTGTGCTCTGTCTGGTCGTGACACAGTGAGGACCCCCAGTATACATGTACGATCATCCATCCACTTGGCAATATTCCTGTTGAGGGGTGTCAGTGAGGGGCTCTGCCTAACATGGATTGGGATCCTGTTTCTGGGTGTGGGGAGCCTCTGGGTTATGTATCTGTCCCTCCAGCACATCTTATTTCATTATGTGTTGAGGCTGACATCTGTCACTCTCACAGCTCCAATGACTTTGATTTCCTGTGGTGGAGCATGTCCATTACTCCTGTGTTGGACATGGCCTTGTACAACAGACATACAATGCCTCTGTGTAGGCAGTCTGTGACTGCATTCAGCTGGGGTGTCTACAGCCAGGCAGCATATGACATATATTTCACACCCTTTATCCTGTTGGTGGGGTAGCTATGAGGTCTTCAGAACTGCTGCAGGTGTCACGTACGGTACATCCCATATGAGTCATTGTACTAGATTATGGGACTGATAAGGGAACAGTACAGTGGCACAGTGACCTCTGTTGATGTAGATGTGAATCCTTTCATGATACGGTGTCCAATATCGACAATCTTCCTAGCCACATTGGCATTGTGAGTGTCACATGACAGATTACTGTTGACCTGTGTCCCTAGGTCCCTGATTACTCCTTGCATACATAATGGTTTGCCACCTATGTGGTAATTTGTGTGTACCTTGTCTGGTATTTGGTGGGACATTCATACTGTCCAGTGTCTTCAGGATGTCTGGGTGGAGTTCTTGTGTGTGAGAGTGTGGTCTGTCCCATGCTACAGACTGTACAGCAGTTTTGACTACAGTTAGGTGCACATGGGTGGTCTCCGCTGCTTTGTGCATTGTCAGTTACCTGGCCATATGGGTGTCTGTGTTGCATATGGATACTCCCCCTCCTTTGATGTTTTAGTGCAGGTGTTGGGGCCATAGCACATGATATGTGGTATAACCTAGTAGTGCTGGTGTGCTATCACTAGGCTTGCAGCAGGCTTCTGTCACTGCACAGACATCGACGTTCTCCATAATGGGAAGTACCTCAGGGGCATGCATATTGCAGTTTACACATCTGGCATTGGTCAGCATTACCCTAATGTTTCCTACCACTTATGTTTTCTAGGGTGGTGGGTAGTCTTTTTGGCCTTGCCTACATACAGCTCTATGGAGGTGGCAAAGGCTTTATCCAGTATCCAGACGCACACGGGTAACAGGTGCAAGCCATCTCTGGAACAGCAGCATGGCTTGTCATGCTTGACATCTCAAGCAGACAGACATTAGACCCTCTTGGACTGACAGCTGTAACTGTGCCAGCTGTTAAACATGAGCATTCTGTGTTTGTATTGTGGCATCATTCTTGGTGAGGGTTGGATGCTGCACACAGCCAGTGTCATACCGGCCTGGGGTACATACTCAGAGGGACCATCCATGTCTCTTTTCATGTTGACCAGGGAGGTACATCTCAGGTAATTTACACCAGCATGGACATTGAGTGCATCATATTTCTGCTTGCTTTGGGGTGACCTGTGTACTTGTGTTATGTGGCATTTTGTGGCAGCCTACAGGCAGCTTACTCTACCCTTTCCCTTGTTCAGTCTGGTGAGTGGGACAGCAGTGTGTCTGCCTATACAGCACCTATTACAACTGTATCAGGCATGTTGTTTCTCTTTCTGGCCTGTGACTGTTTGGCACACCAGCTTTGCGTACTATTCGTTGCATGTGCTATGTTTGAAGGTTGTGGTTGCTTGTGATCTGCTTTGGAGGCTTCTGTTGGTGTGGTGTGCTTGTAATTAAGGCCTTCGGGAATATTTGTCTGTGTTTATGTGTTTGGTTTACAGTTGTGGGAGGTCTATGTGGGACTGGGTTTGTGGTGTATGTGGTTACCTCCTCCTCCTGACTAGTTTTGACAGTACTGAGTTGGTGGAGCTCAACCTCTGGTTTGGATACATGGTTGCATCTATCACATATATTTGTATTTATTGGGGGGTGTTGTGGTTGTCTGTGTACTTGGGACTGGTGTCACATTGCCTCTGGATTCACAGATTCTACTTGTTGTGGCTGGACTTAGTGGATTGTATGTGTGGACATATGTTATTGCCATACTACTGGTCAGTGATTACTTCCCTTTTTATGTTTGCTCTATCATGTGGTAGCATCCTCATTCTCTTGCATGGTTTGGTAATGGCTGGAGTCCAGCATGCCAGATGCCTGTGTGTATGGCATTGTGTGTTGTTATTTGTGATTGCATACTCCAAGCATTCCTGGCTGTGTTCATGGAATGCCTGTATAACATGTTCTGTGGTGTGTCCCATATTCTGCACTTGCACAGGGCCTTTTGTGGATTCAACATCAGTTTGGAGGGCTGCAACCTATGCTTTACACATGTTTTTCACTGTGGTATTCTGGCCAGGGACTGGGGTCAGGATGTGTATATCCAGTGTGATTACTCTATGGTCTGGTCTTACCGGTGAGGGGTACACTTCTCATCTTGCCATCCAGTACACATGTTGCTGATTATTACATCCAGTATGCTTACCCCTCTTGTGGGAGTGGTACATTGTTCCTGGGCATTTTGGTTTATGGATTCTGGGAAATTTTCTCCTACTGTGTTGGTGCTAGTATAATGCTCTGCGTGTATGTCTGGGTATTTTCAGTCAAGCAATATAATGTGGTTTGGGGCTTGATATATTCATGTATTCCGACATAGGCCAGGTGCAGTTCCTGGTATTAGGACAGTAGTCTGCAGCAGGCTATATACTGGGAGGCGGTTTTAGCCATTGGTATTTGACCATGGCTAATCCATGCTGCTTCTTGTTGTGGTACCAACATGGGGGTGTGGTTATCCTTGACATTTATTGCTAGTCACCCTCCTTTTGTAGCTTGTTCCATGTTTTGCAGCTGTACAGCACAATATGAGGTGTGACCTGGTAGTGTTAGGGTGCTGATGTGAGCCTTGACCCAGTTCTCTATTACAGGACTGGTATCTACATTCTCCATACTGTGTGTGTTTACACTGCACACATCTTGCTGTTTAGACATCTGTCATTGGGTAGCATTACATCTAGGTTCCTATCCCTTGTGGAACCTATGAAGGTGGGTTTGTGTTTTGAGACTTACCTATTCAGGGCATGCTGTGGGTACTGACAGCCTTTGCCAGTATCCATGGGGCATGGCATGATAGGTGCACGCCACCCCTAGCAGGTGGTGCATCATGTCATGCTCCGCATGTCTTCCTAGCCTGAAACACATTGGCTCCCCTTTGACTAACTGCATTACTTCAGCCAGTTATTGCACTTGATCATCCCATCGTCATTTTGTGGCTTCATGCTTGGTGAGGGTGGATGTTAGTCAGGATGCTCAGGTGTGCATATAGTACATGGTGTTACATTACTTAACACATGGCATTCATGCCTCAGGTGGTGCTGCAGGGCTGCCTCTGTCGGATGCGCATATTACACTTCCCTGTACATGTTTGTGAGCAGGTCATGTCATTTTAGGCATCCATGTTACAATTTGAGTGAGTCAGAGTGGGTATCATTCCCAGGGTTCCTACTGAGCCAGTGTATGTGCTATGCGTTGCCTCTTTGCCAAGGCCAGGGCATACTGGGCACGCCTCCTTCTGCCTACTGGGGCAGGCTCAGGTTGTTCCTCCTCCAAGTCACGCTCTGCCTGTGATGGCCTTGGCAATGGTGTGGGGCTGTTTGGCCCGGCCCTATGCTGGTCCTGCTGCAGCTGTTTTCGCAAGATCATATTATGTAGCATAGCACATACCATGACCATTTGGGTACATGTAGTTGGTGTGTACTGCAAGGCTCCACCAGATGTGTCCAGACACCGGAACCGTGACTTGAGCAGCCCAAACACATGCTCTATTACATTATGTGTTTGTGCGTGTGCCTCATTATGGCGTTCCTGTTCAGGTGTGTGTGCATTTCTAATGGGTGTCATCAGCCACGGCTCCAGTGCATAACCTGCATCCCCCACTAGGTGTCCGTGTGGGATGTCCCCATTGGCAAATGTCTGGTACAGCTGCGTCAAATGCCAGATGTGGGAATCGTGGTAACTCCCAGGGCAGCCAGCACACACATTCATTATTATGCCCTGGGCATCACACACGACCTGGCAGTTGATGGAGGGGAAGCCCTTGCGGTTAATGTAGGCCCTACCCCACTCACCGGCTGGTGCTTTGATGCACATGTGCGTGCAGTCTATTGCACCCACTACCTCAGGGTATTCCGCTATTTGCTGGAAGAGACGCATATTGCTGGCCAATACCTCATGGGCATTGGGGAAATATACATGATCACTGACATGTGCTGACATGGCATCCAGGAACTGGTGCAGTACCCTGGAGGCTGATGCCTGTGATATCCCCATCATATCGCCAGTTGATCTCTGGAAGGTACCTGTTGCTAGTATTCTTAGGCCAACACATACCTTGGTTTCCACTGGGATGGGTTCCCCTCTGTTGGTTCTGTGTGTGAGGCGTGGCCTGCACAGCTCAACAATTTGCTGCAGGAGCTCTCTGTCCACTCTATAGTGCTCTACTATCTCCAGCTCATGTAACCCGTGGTAGGTGACCCTGGGCCTGTACACTCTTGTCCGTCTCCTCACTGTGGGTTGTCTGGCACCATCTGCATTGTCACCACCCTCAGCAAGTCGCCTATGTCTCATTATGACAGCTATGGCAGCCCCTAACATTTCTGCTCTGAGTTAAGCTTTTTCAGTTTTCACTTCTATTAGCCTACTCCTGTCTTGCAGTGTCTCTTAAGAGAAACATCCTGCACTGCTGTTTGCAGAGATTTAAATGCTGGGCTGGGCTACTATTCTGCCTGTGTAATTGCCTGCTTCTAATTGGTTTCACCTGCTAGCTTCAGCAGTTATCCCTGCTAGCTTCCTATTAATTCTGTTGCTTCCTTTTTCCTCTCTGTTTCCTCAGGGGGGAGCAACATGCATACCATCAGAAACACGCTCACAGTGGCTTACACACGCGCACACGTGCTTACACGGTTCAGAATCTACTTATTCGGGTTAAAACGCGCGTACACCCGTGCAAACACTGTTACACATCTGCCAACAGCCTCCAACATACTCAGCCTGGCCTACACACGTGCACACCAGCGCAAACAGTGTTAAACATCTCCCAACACGCTCCCACATGCTCAGTCTGCCTTACACGTGCGCACACTGCCCTACTCGCGCTTCATGGCATGCACACGTGCGCATGCATGCCCAGCAAGAAACTTTGGTGTAAGTAACAGTGTACACCTTCCATTTCTTGACTTTCCATGACTTATCTAGTGGCACACCCCTTTCCATGATCTGTGTCTGTCATCTGTCATGTTACACTGACCTCCAATGAACTGCATTTCTTTCTACCATTCCCCCCTGTGATGTCACCTATCTCCTACTCTATTCCTCCCCCTTATGTATCTCTTACACTACTCAGACTGTGCTCATTTGCTATGTGACTGTGAGATTCAGTATCCTAACCCTCATTTAGATGAGATTGCCTACTAATGCTTAGTTACATGTCTTAGACTCAGCTTCCCCCCTTAGCAACCACTACACGGTGGCCATGTTGTTTTTGGTCTGCTGGTCCCTGCATTGTCATTCCATGTATTGCATGAAACCCACATTTGTGGCTTTATAACCTTCTTTTTTATGGTTTTATACAGCGCAGCCCATTTGCGCGGGGCTGCGCTGGGTTTAAATATCGGCGATCGCCGAAAAAAAAATTATATTTTTAATATTTTGGCATCGGGTTATAATGCCAATGGCCACATATTTGGCCATTGGTATGCTGCCTGAGTCATATGCACCCTTTTTTTGGAGCTGACATGGCTCCGTTGTGGAATTTGCAGAAACGTACTCAGTTGTCAACTGAGTACATTTCTGCAGCTAAAACGTCTCTTACACAGACTGGTTTCTGCTTCGTGGATCGCTAATATACCTCATTTGCATACATTTCGGCTGCAAGTGAGGTATTTAGCATGTCCACGCCCAGTCCGTGTAAGAGACGTTTTAGCTGGTCTCTTACACGGAGTTTAGGGCTGTTCCTGGATTGCGAGGCTTGCATGGAGTGTTGCACGTCTCTTACACTCCGTGCAAGCCTTCATGAATCCTGCCCATTGTATTACTTGGCCCAATTTATAACACTTATCCCATTTCTCAAATTTGGCCTTCAAATTTCCAAACAATTTAAAAATCCCCTTTACTGTTTACTTATTGACCTATCAATAAACATCTTTGTTAAAACATAAAATTTTTGATCAAAAATATTATTTTGTGAAGTCATTCTCTACAATCTCACAAATTGTCCTTTGATGACATTCTTTTTCATCCAAATTGGGTTGATGCTAGAAAATGCAAATATGAATTGTTAAAAGTTCTCTTCCTATAAATATTTTACATACCTGCATTTTAGAATTCTTCATTGAACAAACATCCAAAAAGTAATCCTATCCATTGAATATTTATGTGTTAATTTCAAAAATGAAGTGGATATAGTAACATAATGTATTTCATGAAACTATCCAAGCCACTGGGTAAGTCACTAATCAATCCTGCCCAAACCATAAATATGTCATCTAGAAAGAAAAGATTTAATTTAATATATTCTGAAAAGTCAAACTTAAAAATAGAATCCTGTTCCCACCTATATAGTACCAGAGTTGATGTTTTTCCTATAGCCATACCAGAACATTGTTTACATATTCCAACTTCAAAAAAAGTTCTGTATACATACAGGTACAGACTACATCAGTATATTTGCCCAGGACAAACTTTGTACATAGAATAATGTCTTCAAACCGAATCATACCCATATTGTGAGATGTAACAGTATACAGTTTTTTTATATCAGCTACAAACAATAAATCTCCAACATCAAAAGTGATAGAACATAAAATGTCTTGAAAATGCCATGAGTCCCATAAATTGTTGTCACACAAATCTAAAACACCCTTTAGCTTACAGTTCACTAATACCCCTCCCCCCAAAAAAGTTCTGTTTTACTACCTCTGGCTGAAACAATAGGTCTAAAATGAGGGTCTTTGGCATCTTTGTTTACTTTAGGGATCCCAAACATATATGGGGTTCTAGGCTTCTTAACATTCAAAAATTCATCTGTATTCTGTAACAAAAATATTTTAATCAGTAAGTCATTCAACCAAAAATCAGTTTCTTATATGCAATATGCATCTTGTTTTTTGAAATATTAGCACAAAATATCATTTCAATAACAAGCTGAACATCTTGGAATAATGTAAAGAATACATAGAAACAACTCTGTTACTTTTATTAGGTTTTATAGTTCTCATACCTGAATCACTTTCTAGTTGTTTCAAAATATATTTTTCTTCTGTAGGCAAATTAAAATATTTATGCCCACTATTCCTACTAATTATCTTTCTGAAATCCATCCCATATTATTCAGGTGCAGACAAAAATGGATTCAGGAGAGGGGTGAATATGTTGCATCTCTTTACATTGTCATTAACATAATCATTTTAACTAAATATTAACATCAGATTTAATTTCCTGATGTGTAGTTTTGCCTCTACTGTAATGCCTGCTAGCACCACTCCTAGCAGTTATAAAATTAAAACCTTTTGAAAAGAAGTTGATTAATGGTTTACAAATTGTTGCCATTATTGTAATTAAGAACTTTGGACTTACCATTTAATGAGTCTACTATGTTCATAGGTTCATAGATAAGTACTAGGCTAGCTGCCCTTGTGGACCATTTTAAACCTATCTGGTTTTTCTTTTTGTGCTCAAATTAATCTATCCAATTTGTTTAGAGATTGGCCTTATCCATCCCATGTTCAATATTTACATATTACCCCTAATGAGAATAACTGAGGGGACTTGTGCATGGCATAAAGCATTTGGGAGCTACCTCTGTCCATTAATAGTACACTGGGCAGTCTTAGGGTACATTTTCTGTTTCCCAGCCACAGATCCAAGTTGTACTTGAATATGAACAGGGATGAACTTTGTTTTAAGTCGATGGGGAGTCTGCTCCAGAGCAGTGGTATCCTCTGCAAGATATATCTGCTCCTCATGCTATTCTGTTGATGTTGCAAAAGAGGTTTAGGTCCGTAGATCAAGTATTTCTGATGTCTCTGACTTGCTGATGTGCAGTATTGGATCAGAGGATGTCTTGTATGCCAGACACAGGTCAATAGGATGTCAAGTAATGTGACAGGGCTTTGAGTCGGTCCATGTAGGACATGTTGTTTAGGCCATGTTTACTTTTAAAAAGGTATCTCTCTGGGCATTCCAATTGCTGCATGTGTCTGGATGGATACATGCCAAAGGGAGAATTATATTCAGTGACTGGCCTAATGAAGAACGAGTAAAGGATCCCTAGATCCAGACACAATCCCTTTGTTTATAAGCTGTGCAATATAAAAGGACTTATGTACGCATGTTGATCGAAACTTAGGTCACTGTCCATATAGGTTCCCAAACCCAAACAACTGGGTCAACTCTTTGGGGTGTATTATTATTATTATTATGGTAGTCGCCTGGGAGAGATGACTTTCCAGAGGATACAGTAATGCATTTTTTTTCCATTTAGTTTCAGCCCATGATTTTGGAACCAGTTATTTATTTGGGATAAACATTCCTGCCGGATGGCTAAGCCATTTAGGAATTCAATGATGGATCCTAACTTGCAGTCATCTGCAAACTTAGTCAGTATGAACCCTTTAGTACTGACTTTTACTTCAGAAAGTAGATGCCAAACAGGAGAGGTCCCAGCACAGAATCCTGGGAGACTCTACTGGTGACTGGCCTCTGTGTGGAGTTAACTTACCCTATTCTGATTTCCTGCATCCTATATGTGAGCCAGCTGGCAATCCAGCGAGTGACATAGGGGTTTATTCCCAGTTTATTTAGCTTTTCTACTATGTCTGAGTAGGGAATTGTGTCAAAAGCTCTGACCAGGTCAAAGTATGTGGTGTATACCACATCTATAGCTTTGGTGACCTTTTCAAAAGAAATCCACAAGGTTGAACAAGTATGACCTGCCCTTGATGAATCCAGACTGAGACTGATCCAGTGTTTGGAGGTTCCTTATGTCCTAGTTCCATGATAAGTCTTTCCATGGCTTACATATGAGGCTAGCCAGACTTATGGGTCTGTAATTGCCTGGGTGTGGAAGATTCTCCCTTATGCAGCAGAATGGCTGAAGCTATTCTCCATTCTCTGAGACTGGACAGTGTTGTTAGGGGTGTAGCTAAATCATGGTTCATGCTATTTAAGATTCATCCAGGGATATTATCAGGAACCATTGATGCAGTATTTTTAGATTTTTATAGCACTTTTAGGACTTGGTATTGTATGATAGCTGGAGGCGTGCCAGTTTCAGGTATATCTTGAGGGACAGATGAAGGGGAGAGCTGGGGAAAGTTAGAGCTAAATTTCTCAGCCAGTAAGTTCCTTATAGCTTCAGCCTCAGCATAGGTAACATTGCTTAGAATCAGCTCAGCACATTGCTGTGTTGTGCTTTTGTGATTATGAACAAAACTAAAAAATGTCTTATGATTGTCTATGTTTTGGGTGGCTATTTTGCCCTCAAACTTGGCTTTGGTGGATCTTATTAAGCTCCTGAGTTGTTTATTTATTTCAGTAAAAAGGACTCTAACAATCTGAGAATTACTATTCTTATTTTTGGCCAGAATTATTTTCCTTTTATTATAAAGCTTGTTGATATTATGGTTTCACCTTGCAGATTTATTTTTTTGGGGTTTACCCTGCACTTGTTCCTAAGGGATACAGCTACAGCTATACAGCTGTTTGCATGCTGGTATAGTGTGATAGTATATGTTTCTGCATATTGAGTGGAGGGGTTTGGTAGGAATTTGAAGCTTGCTAATATATCACTTAGGAACAGGTAGTTTGTCTTAAAGAAATCTTTTAAGGTACCTTGGGTGGAAGGGATCTTTAGTTTAAATTTTATTTTGAAGGAGACTGATTTATGGTCAGAACTAACAAGTGATAAAGATACACAAGGGACAGTGTAAGATGTTCCCATATTGGTAAGAACAAGATCCAAGATGTTATTCCCACAAGCTGGTATTCTAATTATTTCAGGTCATTTGTATTGACAAAATCCAGGAATTTCTGTGCTTGTGTATTAGTGGTGGTATAGGTTTCTCAGTCTATAGTGTGATTATTACATGTTCGGTGATAACACCAATACTATAATTTATGTAACTGTGACAATAAAGCCAAACCTGTAACATATAACAATTGTTGGAGTGTACAGATTATCAAGTCAAGTGCTGATGACCTAGAGGAATTCATACATTTCTTGCATTAAACACAGGAGGGAAGAACAGTAGTGGCTGAGGACTTAACTTTACCAAAAACAGACTGAAATAATACTGATTCAACAACATTAGTAAGGAAATTATTCACAATGTAGGGTCAAGAACAACAATTGCTTCCGATTATGTGGACAGGAAACAGTCAGTATGTAAAACTAACTGGAGTGATGCATTCAGTAGAAAAACTACAGAAGGAATGTAGATAGTTTTGAAAAAAAATGTTTGAAGGAAAAAAAAATAAAAAAAAATGTTTAACATCAGGATCTAGGCACACAATCTCAGGATATATTTTCATAAGAGCAAGATATTTGATTAAGGTGAGAGACAATATTAGAAATGGAAAAAAGGTCAAACTATAATTTGAAAAATGAAATAAACAAACTGAACAGACAAATTAAACATAGTGTGAGACAAGATCAAGAAAAATTTGAAAGAAATGTATATAACGATATTGAGCATAATACGTTCATAGGTTCATAGGATGGTACTAGGCTATTGGCCTGGAGGCCCTTATAAGCCTAGCCAAGAATTTCACCCATGTTCCCACAAAGTCAGCACCCTATCCAGCAGGGACTAAGGTGGGATTCCAGGGATATATTTTCTGTTTCCCATCCAGTCTTCCTACAATAGGAAACCATTTTATAGATACATAAGATGTGGAAGGAGTAAAGACATACAAATTGATAAACTGTGTAGATTCTAAAATGTATTCTCAGATAAAACAGATTATATTTGCAAACTCTTATGCAAAGCAGCTTGGCTCGACAAAAGGGATGATTAATAATCCTAGCGACATCCAGGTTACCTCAGATACTGAAATTAAATTAGATCATATTGAAAAATAACTATGCAAACTGGATCCAAACAAAGCGCAGGGAGGAGACTGAATTAGTAACACTTCAGCAAGAACTTATAGTACCATTATATCTATTATTTACTAGGTTGTATAAATATGGGGAGATTCCTAAAGATTGGAGTCATGCACTTGTTAAATCTGTCTTTAAGGGAAAGGGACATAGAACAAACACAGAGTCATACAGACCCTTAAGTTCATGTTATGGAAAAATAATGCAGAAGGTAATATAAGATAAGTTATTGTCCGATTTGGAAGGGTTGGGACTTGAAATCATATATTAGCATGCATATGTTCAAAATAGATCTATTACCATCTGTAACATGATGTTCTATAACAATATAATAACAGCTATAAATGAAAAATTGTGCTGTGATGTAATTTATAAAGACATGACTTCAGCATTTGACAGGGTCATATATATATAAAACAATGATCAATAAATTAGTATAATTAGGTACTGATGTATTCTTGATAAGATGGATAGCTGCATGGCTTACAAATAGGACATGGCAAGTATCATACAGCAACTGCACAGGTGAAGCTTGAGGCTGCAGCCAGTGTGTCCCACAGGGCACTGGCCTAGGCCCATACCTGTTAAGATTGTATCTTTCAGACATATTTTTTTCATCTGAAGTGTTCTACAATCTGTATGCACAAAACTTGAAATTGGATAAAATGATTACATGTGTTGCTGATAGGGCATACCTGCAAAAGAACTTGACTAAATTGACCATTTGTACATAGGAGAATAATATACTGGTGAACAAAACAAAAATTAAGCATATGAGATTTGGGAAACTTAAACTGAATGGTGAATATTTAATATAGCTTGTAGAGATTGAAACTGTAGACTCATTTAAGGACCTGGGTTTGAGTTTTTCTAATTATATCAACAAATTGGTGAACAATAATTATAGAACTATAGGTTTAATAAAAAGATTTATTAAGTATATGAAATCAGAAATGATGAAGTGATTTTTTGTTAGTTACATTAGACCCAAACTTAGTACAGAATAACAATGTGGAAGCCTTATAAGAAAACAAGCATGAGTAAACTGGAAAGAGTACAGCAGAAATATACCAAGGGCATCCCCTGATGTGAAAAATTAAGTTATGAAAAATTAAAATATCTGAATTAGCACAGTGTCTCATACAGATATTTAAGAGGAGACCTTATGCAGGTATATAGGGCATTTAGACAACTACCTCTGGGAATGTTTGGAGTTATCACAAGGTAGTTAAGAATCATCAGACAACCTATGTAGAAGATTCTGTAGGAATGAGAAGTGTACTAACTGGCTGTCTGAGAAGGCAGCTGGTGCATGGAACAGACTACCAAATTGCATTAAAGCAAGTACTAGTTTATATATTTTTAAGTACAGGGTGGACAATTATTATGGGAGCAACTGTTTTAGTATACTGGCAGGCTAGAAGGGCATTAATGCCTGTGATTGAAATATTTGTATGTATGTATGTACAGTTGAATAATTTAGATCACCTAGGAAATTGTATCAGGTTTAATACTGAGTGCTTCTAGTTTCTATAGATAGGCATTGTGGCTTTTTTGTGTTATAGAGGGAGCTCTATACCTAGCTAATGTATTGTATGGGACCTTTCTGATGGTTATTTGCATGTATGGAAGCTCTAGTGCCTCATGCTTTACCAGCCTTTATATGAGTCTTTTTTGATGTAGATTGAGACATTTCCACCTTTTTTCTGTCCCACAGCTGGCCTAAATGTGTGCAAGGCATTAAAGCCCTGTACAGCCAGAGGGCTCTCTGCAATTTTAAAGAATGTCCCAGTTACTACACCTACATCAGTGTTCTGCAGGGTGAGACAGGCTAGTAGAGGGTGGAGTTTCTTGTTCAGGTTCCTAGCATTGAGCCTTTACACCTTCATATTTTCCTTTGCTTGTTTCATTATGTTGGTAGGTTTATCAGGTTGGCGTTGCCTATAAAAGCATTATGGAGGTGGAGAATGCCTTTGCTAATAATTCCTAAGAGGGGACGGATGTAGCCCATCCCCAGTATGATCTGTCAATCATAACTTCTCAGAATGATAAGTATTCCACCCGCTTTGAATAACACCAAAAACTAAACCAATTATTGAAGTCAATTATTTTTTGCTCATATCGTAACATCATCCTTGAAGAAGGTAGAATGCTGCTCAATGCTAGGTTCATACCTGCCTTTGTTCATCCATGTTATCCATGGATATATTGTTGTCAGTTTTTATTATTTCATCACAATGTCCTGAACATACATTATCAAGGGAATCTTGTAATTCCACACACAAATCTATAATATTACTAGAACAATCCTGCATCACTAATTGACTTAAATCCTTTAAGTTCTTTTGTATGAAGTCTGGTTGTACTAGTAAAATCAACCTTGTTGACCCCTCATCTGTTGTAGTTGTTAGAACGATTGTTCCTTTCCAGTATCTTTTTGCTTCTTTGTGGTAACATTGGAATAATCATTCCTTTCTAGTATCCTTTTACTTCTCTGTGGTAACGGGAATTCTAAAAACTCATCTTCCTCATGTCTATCAATGTTAACTTCTCCAAAATTATCTGACGTATCTAAAGTTTCATGCCCCTTACTTAATGTTTTGTGAAACTTAATATGACCTGTATCGACTGGATGACGATCATATGCTTGCTTATGTGACACTAAACAATACATTATTCTATGTTAAGATTTGTCCTGAGTATTGATATTCATGTAGTTTGTACATGTATGGAAATGGTTTTAGAGAGCATTTTTTTATTTTTGAAGGGGAAATATATAAACAATGTTCTGGTGTGGCTAGGGGAGCACTGGCTTCCATTTTTGCCAACTTAGTTCTGTATAGTTGGAAAGAAGATTCTGTTTATTATTCTTATTATATTATTATTCTTATTACGCCATAACTATTATATTTTGCAATTATACACATATTACTCATATGTATTAATATCTATGTTGACATCTTTCATCAGGAAGGGGGGGAGAAAAGAAAAAAGGGGCCTCACAACCCTCTGTTTAGTTACTAAAGGTTTAGTTATATAACATAAGTCTGTAGTTAATATGCATAATGAGTTTTCTAATGCACCTCCATGTTCACTTGATGTCATTTAGTTACTAATAGTGTCATTGATTCTGCAGAATGCAATCATCCATAAGAGAACATAGGGATTTTCAAAGGAGTTAAACACTTTTATCAGAACTAATTATTTACCATTTAAAGCATCTAGTGAAAGATAACAGAATTTCAAGAGAATAGAATTCTAAGTACAACCATTTAACAAGTTCAAAAGGTCAAATTATGTCATCATTGTTGTTTCCTCAAGCTGCAGCTTCATAAACTTGTTAAAAAGTATTTAAATAGGCTCATGCACAACAGAAGTTGTATCTAGTGAAGAAAAAAGCATTTTCAGTGGGAAATTCAGATCTTGAAGTTTTTAGAGTTTACAGAAAGCAAAAAAAAAAAAAAAATGCTCAAGCTGCCTTGTCAGTGCATGTCATGAATCTCCACAATGAGAACAGTCACACAGACCACCGGTTTCCTCACAAAACTTCAACATCATGAAAAAAATAACCCTTTCATATAAAATCAGCTATTTAGAAGTAACAACAGCTGCCTCAAATCCAAAATCATATTATAACATTTCAATACCTTGTTGCCCCACCACTGACCCACTAGAAAAAAATCAACGTTGGTATTAAATCAAATTATGCTATTACTGAAGAATTGGAAGACATACATCATTTGTAGTTATTTAAAAGGGAACAGTATGTAAAGTACTTATAATGGGGAAAAGAGAGAAAAGGAACATTGGTAACAAAAAACAATAAGAAGAAAGAAGAGAGAGAGAGAGTGATTTTGTTAGCTCCTTCCTTCACAGACCATCCATTTTTTGTTGACTGTTTCTTCAAACTCTGGGATAACCATTCCATTTCTTCTATGTCTGACAGTATTTTCTTCTTTTGTATAAATTCTACTGCTTCTTGTAGGGAATCAAAGACCTTCACTCCTTCTGGCAAGGTGATTTTTGTTCTTGCAGGAAAAAGAATGTGAGCTTTAATATTGGCTGTTTTTCAAGGACTTAATTAGAGGAACACACTCCTTTCTTCTGGATATGACTGTAGAGGTGTAGTCATTGTCAAAACAAATAACCTTTTTACCCATCTTGATAGGGGAATTAGTCCAAGCTGATTTCAGCACTAACTCCTTGTCTTGTGAGGAAAGAAATCTAACTATTATAGACCTGGGGTTAGATGAACTCAGAGATGAAGCTGGATTTGTCAGGGACTGATGAGCCCTCTCAATTCCAAAAGAGAGAGATTCAGGAATGTTTGGTGCTGATGGAAACCACTTATTGAGGAACTGAATCATGTAGCACCCTCTTCTTTCTCAGGAATTCCATATATTCTTATGTTATTCCTCCTTGATCTACTTTCAAGGTCTTCCAGTTTCTCGATCAACCTGGTGTTTAGTTTTAGAAAAAATGCATTTTGATGTTTATTTTCTGTCACTCTAGTATCTAGGTCAGTTACTGTTTCCTCTAAGGCAAGAATATGTTCAGATTTATTTTTACTATTCCATTTAGAAGTTCCAGTTGTTTACTGAATTCTTGTTTGATAATATCCATTTTGTTTTAGAATTTGTCCATTTTTAGTGACAGTTCTTGGATGTTTGTTATTATAAGATGCAATTCTTTCTTCAAAGCACTCTCCTAGTGTGGGTTCTTTGAGTTCTTCATCTTGAGATCTCCAGTAGAAAAC
Organism: Protopterus annectens; assembly: GCF_019279795.1. Classification (NCBI taxonomy): domain Eukaryota; kingdom Metazoa; phylum Chordata; order Ceratodontiformes; family Protopteridae; genus Protopterus; species Protopterus annectens. Next base: position 534,477,347 of record NC_056740.1, on the reverse strand, counting down.
TTCTTGACAGGAATAATTAAAAAAATTCTCTTGACTATGTATTAATTTTTAGAAAATAATAAAGAGTCTATGTTAATCTAACTTTTAGTATACTTTTAGTTGATTTTTCTAAAAATTAAAGTATATTTCCTGTCAGGATATTAAAATTTAAGCAGAGCTATGGATTTCTGCTACTGACAGACTGGCATCTTGGCCACACCCATTGGATGAGACTTATTATGTGACTTTATCTAATTATAATAGGGGTTAGTTACGTGTTTGTTACTGTGATTGTCTGAAGAAGTCCTGATAGTGTTTAGGGATGACAGTTCTTATTAATAAAGAAATTCTTGCTATTGAGGTGTTTCTTCTGGCATTTCCTTTGTATTGATTTCATAAAAATTATCCAATTCACTAATCAATCTTGTCCATACCACAAGTATGCCATCTAAAAAGTGAAGCTATAATTGAATATATTTGAAAAATCAGATTTAATCTATAATATATTCAACAGATCATTACATGAAAAATGTTAGACAGATGACTGATAAAATGGTTAAATCATCTGATGTTTCTTGAAAAGTCTTGGAAATATTGGCAATCTTCTTAATCTTCAGCTTCTAATGTTTATACATAGTTTGATCTGATGTGTATTTCTGGCATATCTATGTATTAGAGGTGCTATTATCATATGTGACATATTCATAAAGTTTCAGATATATTGGACACTCTCATTCAAATGCATATTTCATGGATTCAGATTTCTTTAGTTGCTTTCATAATGCTTTTCTTTTTTGTTTTTATACTATATTCTAAGCAGAGATGGATAATTTGTGTCTTTTTGTATTGCAGATGTGGTGGATGGATGGTTTAGTTAAGTTTTTAACTAAACCAGAAACTTTATGTTTCATGTATGTGTTTGTAAATAGTTTGGGGTTTTTGAAAGTAGTGCTTAATACATGTTATGCATCCATGATAAGTAAGTTTTCAGTAGATTTCAAGTCAACACGGAAGAAAGGTCATTCAGTTAGTAATAACATAAACATTATAGTCAATGGCTTATACATGTTTAGCATTAAATATTAATGGTTTGAGCAATAATGTCAAAAGAGCTGGTTTACTTAAATATATCAAAATGCATAAAGCCCAGATCATCTTTTTACAGGAAAGCCATCTATTAAAAAAAGATCTACAAAAATACTTATTTAATGGCTATACCATTCTGACTGATTCATGTTTTTAGACTAAGGGAAAGGGCACTCTTATTCTATGAAAAAATACTTATACTATGCCAAAAATTATAGATACAATTTCAGATAAAGATGAGATGCTAAGCATGGTTAATTTGGAAATCAATAGGAAGTGTCATACTTTGATTAATATGTACTGGATGCCAGGACTGAGTACTAAATATGTTGACAAATATCTGGACCTGATTGCTTTAAATGCAAAAGGGGAAATTATAGCAACAGGTGATTTTAACTGCCTATTATCAGGCAATGATACTTCTAAAAAATAGTAAAATAAAACTAACATCTCAAGCCAAGAAGTTAAATGACTTTACAAACCAGATGAACCTTAAAGATATACATGGTCTAAGAGAACATTATTTATTATTCTATACTCACTATTCATATCAGTTTGGTACACAAACAAACATTGATAAGATTTTTGTATGAAATAATATATACTCTAAAATAAGTGACGTATCTATAATGACTTATCCACTTTTGGACAATAATGCTATAAACTTTACATTAACGATGCATACAGATGATTTAAGATTTCTACAGAGAATTCCTGCTTACATAATTAAGTTAAAAGACTTTAGGGAATGGATAATCAAAGAAATAGACATGTTTATAGAAACAAATGATAATGGTGATGTGATTGATACTATACTATGGGATACCTTTAAAGTTTATACATATGGTAGAATAAAATCTTGGTACCTTAAAAAAAGGAGAGAGTGAGACAAAAAACTTTTAGACTTACAAAAAACATAGACAAGATAAAAATGGATGCAAAACCAAATAACAAAGTAGCACATAACAAAATTGCTAAGTTAAATCAAAAATACATAAATGTTCTGAGTCATAAGGTAGCCATAAACCTGGAAAAATTGAAATTACAATCTTACACTGTAAATCCCAAATATCTACATAAATAATGGTAAGACCCAACAAAATAAACAATCAAAATCTTATTAATGAGATTAAATATAAAAGTGATGGTTCAGTTAAGAGTGCATCTAACTTAATGAACATATTAGAAGTGTTCAAAACTAATATAAAGCTATAAATAATAACACACCACGTTTGGAGGCAGATAATATAATAAATACTTTTATTCAAGATACTATAACTACTAAGGTGTCAATGCAACAAAATAACATATTAAATAAACAAATAACACTAACAGAAGTTAAACAGCAAATAAAAATTAAAAAAAATAATAAAGCTCCAGGACTGAATGGAATAATTCCTGAACTATATAAGAATTTTCCTGAATATATAATAAAGAAAATGATGAGGGCCTTTACTATGGTTTATTGGCAAGCTAGAAGGGCATTAATGCCTGTGCTTGAAACATTTGTATGCATGTATGTATGTATGTATGTATGCATGTATGGTTAAGCAAAAATGTATAACACCCCTATCGTGGAAATACTCAATCATCTCCCCCATATTAAAACAAGGTAAGGACCCCAAATCTTGTGATTCATATAGGCCAATTTCATTACTAAATACTGATTATAAAATTTTCATGATGATATTAGCTAATAGGATAAAGAAAATATTACCTAATCTAATACATAATGATCAGATGGGGTTCATTCTTCATAGAAAAGTGAAAATATAACATTATTAAATTATTATCATTAATAGGCATAGCATGCAAATACAAAAAACAACTAACTATCATCAGCCAAGACATAGAAAAGGCTTTCGATTCTATTAGTTGGTCTTATCTACATAGAATTCTGATTGGTTTTGAATTATCCTCAGATTTTGTCAACTTATTAATGAAAATTTATAGTTGGTCACAAGCTTATGTGAAAATCGGATCATGTTTATACTCACCCCTAGAAATGCTCAAGGGAACTAGACAAGGTTGTCCTTTGTCACCATTATTGTTTGCTGTTTCACTGGAACCTTTTGCTACATATATCATAAACAAGCAAAATATAAAAAGGCTTTCAAATTAATAAGGACTATTGTCCTAAGTTACAATTATTTGCTGGTGATATGTTGTTAACTTTGGGTGATATTGAGGGTTCTTTGCATGATGGTATAAATACCTTAAGAAAGTTTTGAAAAATGTTCAGGGCTTAAATTTAATCATAATAAATCCAAAACATTTCTAATTAACAAAAAGATAAAAAAACCTAAGAGAGAATAGTCCATTTAATTAGGATAATGATGTATTAGAATATTTGGGTGTCAGTATAAAGAGTACATGGAAAGGGTCTGTTAAACTAAACTACAATAATTTAATAACCAACATTAGTGAACTAATCAAAAGATGGAATAAAATGTTCTTCACAATGGAGGATAGGCTCTCTTTAATTAAAATGATAATTTTACATAAAATTTTGTTTTATATACAGTCATTGATACTATCCCCTCCCAAAAACATATTTAAAAAATTAGATTCTATGCTGCTTAATTTTTTATGGTTCTCCTTAAAACCTAGGATTGCATATAAATGACACATTAGAGCTTGGAACAGTAATGGGATAGCATTCCCTAGCTTAGATCTTTATTCCAAATCAGTTATAAGTAATGTAATATTACATTGGATCACATCTACCTATGTATCTTGCTGTTAAACAATACATGAGATATATATAACTGATGTCAGAACTATAGAAAATCCATTTAAGGAACAATATGGAATAAGTAGAGTTCATTGGCTTTTACGTGAATATTGTTTATTTAATAAGACGTTTGATCATTTTTTCTTATGGCATTAATCAAATATTTAATAACTTTAAAAATATAATTAATTGTAATTGCAGCATTAAACAATTTTTATTTCTTATATTCCCTATAGCATACTCCCCTGATTGCCTAGATTCTTTCAACATCAATGTGATGCAAAAATTAAAGGAAAATATCTTGATATTCTGGCATCAGTTTATTGAAAATAAGAGTATTAAACCACTAAACTCTCTTTTATGTAGTTTTGATAATAGTCAAGACAGTTGGTTGTTTATACACTCATTACAGCAGTTTATAGAAAACAAAATGAGAGTATCAACCAACCTAGAGACTGAATTTATACCTAGTTTGATTCAGCTTTTTATTAGGTGTCTTGAAAATACAAATAATCAAAAATTAAGTATCCCACCTATCTATAAGATACTAAGAGAAGACACTCTAAATTTTGACTTAGATTTTTGGAATTACTCTGTAAAGATTAATGGAGAACAAATATTTGAATCCAAACAATTGTTATTGAATTCTACGTATGGCACCTCTTCTTTATTATATTGGAAATTGTATACATGGAAATTTATGAATAGGAGTTTCTATACTCCACATAAAATAAATCCTATACTCAAAAACAGTGAAAGTAAATGTTGGAAATGTGATGAATTACTAGAGGCCAACTGGTTTCACATGTTCATTGAATGTAGAACTGTTGCTCAATACTGGAAAGACTTCAGATATTTTGTAAATGCTTTATTGTCTGATAAATGTCATATTTCTAACTCACTAGTCCTATTTAATGTTCCTATACCTAATGCAATACCTACATCTCAGATTCAGTTACTCTGGTCAATTCTTGAAATTGCCAGAAAAGTTATTACTTTGAACTGGAAAAGTAAATAAGATTTGATGTTTAAAGGTTTTATTAATTTAGCAAAAGTTGTTTGTAAAAAAGAACTCCAACCTATTTATTATAGAACTCATAATATTACTCATAAAAAACAGCAAGGCAAAAATTGGAAAACCTTTTGAATAAATACTGATAGTGTCTTGTGGATAAAATGATTGTTTATCAAGGATGAATGTAAATATTGTAAATAGTTTTGTTATTGTTTTATTGTGTTTGTTATATGTATATTTGTGTATGTTTATAATGAAAACAAAATAAAATATTTTTGAAAAAAAGTCTCATCCAATGCAAATGTACACAGACCAAACACTGTCATGAATAATTAAAAAAATAAATATTAAATAGCATCTATGAAATGCTAAATTTAGTGACTTTACTTAAATAAGTTAAAAATACCAAACAGTATGGGGTACAGCACTCTTTTCATTACCTATAATGTGTTGAGTATATACATGTACTTGTATGTTAAAAATAAATCTAAAATACATTTAAAAAATATTTTATTTTAAAAGTGTGTTTAAAATGTGTATGCGTATATTATAAATAATAAATATGCAGGAAAGTATGTAAGATAAATATTAAATATTAAGTACTAACCAAATCAGTACAGCATAAACTTCTCAATATTTAAAATATCAATATTATCTCAGGTATTAGTCAAATCCTCATAGCTCTAAGAAGCAATAACGCATTCAGACTAACCCTATTGTTTACACTAGGGAGGGGGTGCATTTTATTTAATTTGCCAATAAAGTTCCTTATCTTCAGTCTTGGCATGCCAGCAACCTCTAACTGGCAGTGATACCATTTCCAAAACATAAAATAGGATTTTTTTTAATTATTGCATACCACTGAGTGATAATACAGAGTTTTAGTTTTGTCTATACTTTTTTTGTAATAATAGTGCTCATAAATCCTCATCTTTAACTGACAGTTTCTTTCTGTGTAGGAACAGTCAGGGGTAATACATACAGCAATATAGTGGTGTTCCTCATAGTCTATGAGTATGACTTTACTACTAATGCTGGACCCTTCATATACATATCTGCATTGTGAACAGGCCCCATACTTAGTCATGCTATACTTAGTATTAAGATTCTTTAAGTTTCTAACCCTTTTAAAAACAAATGTGGGCAGAATCATGCATTTTGTCCACCATGCCTGTGCTTCTTATTGCTGTCCTCCAATTTTTATTAATAAGTTTTTTGATTTCATTGCTACAGCCTGAAAAAGGTAATACCATGGTTTAATCAAATCCACTGGGAGCAGATTGATTAGTACCCAATGCTTCATTATTGGCATCCTTTTGTAATAGGAATATACCTCAGTGGCCTACCACTGAAGGCAACATCCTTTATCTATACAACTAACTTTTCTGTGTAGACCTTCTCTAGAAACATTTGAGTCAACTTGTTTTTCTCTTTCAGAAAAGTATGGTCTTCAGAGGTCAACCTAGTTAGTTTAATTAACTGACCTTTAACCAGTTTGTTCTTCTGCCAATAGGGGAGAAAGCTGGTAAAATGTAAACAGAAATTAAAAGAAAGGTAGAATTATTATATAAAGTTGATTTATAAGTATTATTTCTTATATTTTTAAAACTAGAAATGTCCAAATAATTAACAGAGTTTGAATCCATAGATCTGAACATTTCAAGAAAGAAACAGTGTTGTTGATATATTCAGTAAAATTATGTAACATTGGGATCTTTTCCTTTCAAACAATAAGTCATCAAAGAATCTGAAATATAAAAAGACAATTTCCCCAAAATGGGATTTTAGCTCATATTCCTGCTCCCAGAATCATAAAATAATGTTAGCAAATACCTAGTGCTGATGTAGGTCCCATGACAATACCCCTGATTTTCTTGAAATACTCATTGCCAAAAATATAAAATTTATTCAATAAAGCCATTTCCATAAATTCCATCACAATATTAATATCCTGATGTGACATGGTAGATTCCAAAGTTAAGGCTTCCCGGAACCATGCAAGTCCCTAGGGAATGGGGTATAACTAAGAACAGGTGCTTAACATTGACAGCAACAAAAGCCATCTCTTCAACATAATCCATTTTAGCTATCAATTTAAGACAGTGCCAGGAGTCCTTCAAATATGTGCTTTGTCATCAATAAATATTTTTAGCTTATTATCAACCTATTTTGCAACTTGTAGATATGCACTGTATGGGAGAATCAAATTCATTTTTGTGTATCTTTTGGATGCCAAAGATAGCAGGAATCACAAGATTCTTGATGGCCAAAAATTTTATGGTATAACATGTGAAACACATTCAATAGTAATGTCACCTAACCAGATATCATTTTTATGGTATACGTTCATAGGTTTATAGATAAGTACAATGCCAATAGTCTAGACAATTTCCCTTTTTGTGCTCAAAATAACACATCCCATTTGGTTAAAGAATGGCCTTACCCATCCCATGGTTGATAATTATATATTACCCTTAATGAAAACAAATGGGATCACACCATGGATAATTTGAGAGGACTGTCCATTAGAAGTGTATGGGACAGTCCTGGGGTAAATGTTCTGTATTTCCCTTCCACAGATCTAAGTTGCTCTTTAAAATGGATAGGGATGGACTTTTTTATGTGGATGGGGAGTCTGTTCTAGGGAATGGTATCCTCTGCGAAATATACCTGTTCTTCCAAACCAGTCTGTTGATTCATAGATTCAACATATGTGTATACACATGCTCAGGTTCAGAATATATGTATTGCCAAAGCCTTCACTGAAAGGTTGAAATATCAAAAGGTTGTATTGCTGAAACCAGCGATTGAGCCAGGGACCTTTAGATCTTCAGTCTAGCACTGTCCCATTTGAGCTATTTCGGCTCACTAAACTGATTATTTTTTGCCGCCTTCATTTCTATTTTCTTTGCCGCAATTGTAGGTAAATGCTAGGCTAGCTCCTATTGTGGGTCATTTTTAAGCCTAGCCAATTTCCCTCAAAGGTGAGAATTTCACCCTGTACCTTGTGTCTGTGAGGTAAACACCATAACCATTATACCAATCAACCATGCAATAGTAGTATGTAATAGTAATCTAATTTTTTGTCACATGTTTAAAAATCATCACTGTTGAGGTATTGATGCGTTTTACAAATGTAATCAATGGTGTTCATAACTACCACCCCTCCACATTTATTGGGTTTCATAATTCTAATATGGGAGTCTTGTACTAATGATTTTAAGACTAAATGTTCTTGCGTCATTAAACTCTAATATCTAACATTAGATTCTTGTTCCTTTAAATTTCTTAAATTGAATTCACTGAGTTTCTCAAACAACTGTAGTGCTGGGTGCAATGGTGGTTGAATATACTCTTCCTGTACAAAATGGGTTGGAGCAAATCAGTGTTCTCTAACACCATAGCTAAATTTAATTTTCTTGTATACAATTTCATCTCCAAAACAGTGTTTACCAAATCAAGTATCTTATTTTATTTTATTTTATTTATTTTACATTTATTGACCAGGCTAGTCTAACTGGATATATGTCCATTTTCAGTAGAGGCCCGGGGAGAAAAGCTCCATGACACACATGATAATAAAGTTGCAGGACAATATAAAATGACTTCAGATGTATATACAAGTACAAAATTGGATAATACAGAAATAATACAGAGAGGACATAAGTCAATACAATATGAAATGCATTCAGTACAGTGTATAGTTCAAAATAACAAGTAAGTACATTACTTAATATAGAAAAAAGGGGAGGTATACAGGTTAATTCCATATACAAGTACGGTACAATAAGAGTCAGATTGAAAAGAAATGAGTGTAGTAAAAAAAAAAAAATTTTTTTTTTAACAGGTAAGTATTCAGAGGGATGGAAATAATGAAATACAGAATGAGAAAGGTAAGGTATAGGATATGCTGACAGTACAAGGTTTGAGTGTAGAATTAGGTTTAGTACAGAGGCATAACCAGTGTGTTTTGAGGAAAAGTTTCAGTCTGTTTTTGAAGAGTGATATAGAGGAAACTGAGGAAAGTTCGGTGGGTAGGAGATTCCAAAATTTTCGCACAGTATTAGAGAAGAGAGAATCCCCAGCCCTGTTGTTAGATTTAGATGTGTTAATTAGAAGTTTCTGAGATGAACGTAAGGACTTCAGATTATGATAGAGGGTGATGATGGTGGATAGAGTAGGATTATTGGAAGGTTGGTAAAGAGTCTTGTGGGCAGTGATTAGTTGGTGGTATTTGAGCAAATTATGTAGTTCCAACCACTGAAGCTCCTTTAAATTAAGACAATGGTGTGTTCTAAATGGGTTACCAGTAGAAAATCTGGCTATGTTTTTGTATGAAATTTCCAATTTATTGAGGTTATTCTTAGATAGATTAGTGAAAATATTTGAGGCATACAGGAGTCTAGAGATTAGATGAGTGTGTGCAATAGTAGTCCTAGCTGTAGGTGACAGGAAGGGTTTAATTCTGTAGAGAGAGCCAAGTTTTTTGTTGACAGATTTAATAGTGTTATTGATATGTATGTCAAAGGTAAGGTTTTTGTCAATGGTAATACCAAGTAGCTTGGTAGTTAGGTCAGGTGATATAATGGTACCATTAGTGGATGTAACAGCAAAATCTATGGGAGTGGACTTATGATTAGGATTGAAAAGGGGGAGTTTAGTTTTTTTGGGGTTTAATAGAAGGCAACGGTGAGAGAACCATTGTTCAACAGTGTTAAATACATTTTGGGTATGAGAGTGAAGTTCAGAGGTGGTTGTGTCTGAGCATACAAGTGTGGAGTCATCTGTGTATTGAATGCAAGTAGCATAGGGAATTGCTAGATGAAGGTCGTTGATGAATATGGAGAAAAGGAGAGGTCCTAATATGGATCCCTGAGGTACACCGAGGTTAATTGGTAGGTGGTTAGATAGAGTGTATTGCCAGCGTACAGCCTGTTGTCTTTGATCTAAGTAGGATTGGAACCATTTGATAGAGAGTGCATCTAAGGCCAGGGATTTGAGGATATCTGTCAGAATTTGATGATTGACCATGTCAAATGCTTTTGACAGATCGATAAATAATGCTGAGGAAAGCATATTACAGTTGCGATTTTTGTTAATACAATCTGTAAAGGAAAGGAGGGCAGTGGTAGTGCTATGGGAGGGTCTGAAACCATGTTGACAGTTAGAGAGCAAGTTATTATGGAGTAGGTGGTCTAGCAATTGCCTATGGATGCATTTTTCCATTATCTTGGCCAAAGGAGAAAAAAGGGCTATGGGACGGTAGTTTGAAAATTCGGTGGTTTCCACCTTTGTGAAGGGGAATAATATGGGAGACTTTCCAGATGTTAGGGATGCGACCTTCGCTAATACTTCTATTGATCAGAATGGAGATGGGGTAAGCAATTGACTTGGCAGATTTCTGGGATGTGACCTTCGCTAATACTTCTATTGATCAGAATGGAGATGGGGTAAGTAATCGACTTGGCAGATTTCTGTAGATATTCAGCAGGTAGTTGGTCGGCTGAAGGAGAGCCTGGTTTCAGTTTTTGGATTAGGGCAAGAATATGGGCTGTTGGGACTGGTTGGAAAATGAATGGAGGGGGTGTGGCTTTGTTATCGTTAGGTAAAGTAAATGTATTAGGTGATAGGTGACTGGCTAGTGTTTGGATTGCATCGGTGAAAAAGGTATTGAAGGCATTGGCAGTATGCATGGGATTTTGATGGTCAGTGTTTAGTGGGCTTGGTGTACTGGATTGACCTGGTTGTAGTAATTGGTTGAAGCATGCCCAGAATTTTTGTGGGTTATTATGGTTTGCCTTAGCAGGGACAAATATAAAAACACTTTCTTCTTCTTCTTCCTCTTCTTTCGGCTTTTCCCAGTTAGGGGTCACCACAGTGGATCACCTGTTCGCTCATGAGTGGCAGGGAAGTTTTTTACAGCATCAAGTTGCCAGCCCGGCACTCAACCTTCCATAGAAGGCACACAGATGCATGCACTCACACCTAGGGCCAATTTAGAGTGTCCAATCCACCTACAGCATGTCTTTGGCATTTGGGAAAAAATGGAGCACCCAGAGGAAACCCACGCGAACACAGGGAGGACATGCAGACTCCGCACAGAAGGTACCGAACCGGAGAACCTCTTGCTGTGAGGCGACAATTCTAATCGCTGCACCAAGTATTAATTCATGGGTAACTGGAGTATCACTATAATTTAATATTTTAAAAACATAAACTTATGTACAAAATTTAGTACTTCATTCTCCCTTTCCATCTACTCCCCTTCCCCCTGCTTTTGGATCATCTGGGGATAAATGGGGAGGGCTGGAATAGAAGGAATCCAAAAAAAATATAGATATACCACGCTGTTCTGGGCAAGTCTACTAGGGACTGTCATCAACCTTCCCACTTTTATTTATTTATTTATTTGACATTTGTTAACTGGGATAGTCTGACTGAGCTAAAGCACTTTTTCAATGGAGGCCTGGGGAGAAAAGCTCCACAGTAAAATACGAGTTAGTAAATACAATAGTACAATATTCAAACATTACAGATGTACAATATAGTGGCATGTGTCTATTTTACATAGTAGTCATTTGATCAGAGGTACAAAGAACAATATAAATGCAGCCTTGTCACATAATTTACGTATAGATAAGTATATAAACTGTTAAGTGACATAGTTGCAATAGAGTGCAAGGAAACAATTTTGTTAGTAAAAGGGAGTGTGAAAAATAAGGTAGAATGCTGTCAGTGTTTTAGATTTAATGAGAAGTGGATGCGATGTATAGGTAAGTAAGGTAGAGAAATAGGATCAGAGAAGGGTTAGGTAAATAGAAAGTGGTCTAGATGGAAGGGGAAGGTTATGTAAGAAGGAGGTTAGGAGAAGAGAATAGAGAAGCAGAATAAGGGATGAGTTGAGCTAAATGGGAGTTTGTAAGGTAGGAATTAAGAGAATTTATAAGAAGGAGAATGAGAAAAGAGGGAAGGGTAGGGTAGAGGGTAAAGAGTTCAGGGAGGATTTTTACAATGACATGTCCAGGTAGTATTTTAGGTAATCTTTCTTGAATTCATGAGTCTGGTTGATTTTTTTAGGGATATGGGAATCTTGTTGGGAAGCTTGTTCTATGACAGGCCGGGTAAGTAGCTATAAACTTTTTGTCCAGAAGATCTTTTGAGTTTATAAATTTCTAGGCGATATTGATCAGAGCTCCTAAGAGTTCTAAGTGGGCTACTTAGGGAGACTAAACAGGAGATGTCAGGGCAGGAGAAGGGTTTGTACAGGATGGAATGAATGATAGTTGTGAAAGTAGAAGATCATGAGAGAATTCTAACCAATTTAGTGTCTTGAGAGCCAGACAGCGATGAGATTTAGATGGCTGGTTTGAAGCAAATCTAGCTATTGTATTATATGTGCTTTCAAGTTTATTGAGGAGATTGGATTGTAAATTAGCTAAGATTTGTGAACAATAGAAGAGATTAGGTAGGAGGTAAGCATGGGCAAGTCAATTGTGGCTCATTTGATAGGAATTTTTTATTTCTGTGTAGTAAGCCTAATTTTTGATGGGTTTTCTTGATACAATGGAATGCATGAAGGTCACATTTAAGTTCATAGGTTCATAAGTTCATAGGTAGATACTAGGCTATCTGCCCTAGGGCATTTATAAGCCTAGCCAGAGTGTATTTGGCTTCCGCCTCCCTATTAGATTAGCCTACTGTGCCTCTTTAAAGTAGGTCACAGAAGGTACCCTTTTAAGATTAGTTTACTGTGCCTCTGTCTAGCAGGGACACAGAAGAGATCCCAGGGGTGAATTTGCGATCTCCCATCCACGCGTCCAGATTTCGCTTGAAGAGGGTCAGCAAGGGGCTATGTCTAATATGAATTGGGATTCTATTCCAGAGTGAGGGGAGCCTCTGGGCTCTTGGTCATCTATGATGGCACTGAGAAGCTTATTATGGGTTTCAACTTAATGACTGTGTTGTTAAGGGATGTAATGGTGAATGTGGATTTCTGATGGGAACAGTGATTTAGAGAGGAAAAGTAGAAGTTTAGTCTTTTTAGGGTTCAGTATGAGTTGATTACTGGAGAGACGTTTTTAAATAAGTTTGAAAGATTTTTGTGTAAGGGTATGTAGGTCAAATAAGGTATCTGAAGTGATGATGACTGTGGAGTCATCAGATTAATGTATAAGGGTTGACTGTGAATAGGAAGTGTAAAGGTGATTTATAAAAATGTTAAAAAGTAAGGGACCAAGTATAAATCCTTGAGGGACTCCCATCTTAATGGGAGGAAGGGGAAAGAGAGAAGAGCCATTTAACAGCTTGTTGTCTGTTGGATAGATAGCTTTGGAACCAGGAATAGTATCAGTCGAGAGATTAAGGTGAGAGAGTTTGGAAAGGAGTATAGAGTAAGAGACAGTATCAAAAGCTTTGGGGAGAGCTAGAAAGAGACAGGAGACTAGCTTGTTATTGTCTCTAGCTAAAGCAATAGAATGTGTGAAGGAGAGAAGGGCTCTTGTGGTACTGGGGTGAGAGAAGCCATGTTGTGTAGGTGAGAGTAGGTTTTATTGGATGAGATAGTCTAAGATTTATGAATGCATTTTTTGATAATGTTTGAGGCAGGAGAAAGTATTGTTTTAGGCCAATAGTTAGAAAGTTCAGTACAGTATCCACATTTGGTGAAGGGGTTTTGTATAGCTTTGTTTCCACAGAGAGGGGAACTGTAGATTCACTTATTGAATGGTTAATGAGGATAGAAATGGGATAGGCTATAGAATTAACAGCAGCCTTTAGGAAGAGTGATGTGGAACAAGGCTTTAATTTAAGGAGAAGATTGTTGATGTAGTTTGTAGGAATCCATTTTAGTGTGAAGGGATTATTAAGTTTAGGAGGGATTGAAGTGTTGGACAGTTCAGTGGAGTTTGAGGTTTGCATAACCTTACTAATTTTTTTCTTCTAGGGTATTATTAGGACAGGGGTTAGGAGTAAAGAGATTTCCTGGGCATAAGATTTGATTGATAGCATTCCAAAATTTTTTAGGATTTCTATTGTGTGTAGTTTGAGGTTTATGTTAAAATTTTTGTTTGTCTATGTTGAGTTGTTTTTTTTTTTGGTGAGGTTGTGTAATTCCTTATATGTTTGGTACTGAGTGGGCAGTTTGGTCTTAGCCCAGAGCTTCCAGGCATTATCTCTTTTTTGTATCAGGAAGTGTGTAGACTGGGTAAGCCAGGGGGGACATCAATATTTGACTCTTTTTGTTCTAAGGGAAGCAAGGGAGTTGAGAATATTAAGAAAAATGGTGTTAAATTGTTGAACAGCTTCATCGAGAGGTAGGCTAAAAAAGGAAGGACCAGTTGACAGACAAAAGAATGTTATTAAATGAGTCTGGACAAAAATTAGATAGTCTTCGGCACTCTATAAGTTTATGTAGTCTAGGAAGGTGGGGGCAGAATTTTTGGACACAGATAGTAGAATGGTCACTAATAGAGTGGGTAGAGATTGAGGTGGTGATAGAGGTTAGGATTGGAGACAAGAATTCAGTCAATGACGGATGTAGAGTCAGTTGGTTTATTAAAGTGGGTAGGAGTTGAGATAAGCTGAGTGAAGCCATATAGGTTTATGCTGGAGCTTTCAACAGGTTGAAGTTGGGGATAGCCAACTGATGTTTATGTCACCTAGTAGGATGGTTTCATTAGGTATGTTATTATTAAACCAGAAGAGGATTTGTTCTAGAATAGGTATATTATCACCTGGTGGTATATGTATTGCAACAATGGTTAAAGTTTTATGGTCATTGAGTTTACAGCTGGCAGTTAAGAGTTCAGCAGGATGAAATGAAGGAGGAAGGTTAGGTAAGAGGATAGGGTGAGATTGTTTGAGTATACTATGGTGATGCCTCCACCTTTTATGGTTGTTGTATCAAGACATAGAATGTTGTAACCTGGGAGGGAAATTCTTTATCAGGGATGTGTGGTTTAAGCCACTTTATCTCCAGTTGCATCAGTATCATGATTAATAATGTCCTTATTTGGCTTGTTCTTAGGAAGGGAGTATAACTCATTTTTCTCATAAGTTAATTTGTCTCTAAACAATTTCTTATTTTTCCCCTTTTATTAAAGTCACATTTCTTATCTACCTTGGTAAAAGTTTTATTATTTTGCACCTCATATTGTGGAAATAATAAATCACTTAAAACTGCATCATGTAACTTAACAATTGCACTTTCAAGTTTACTCAATGTCCTTTTATTGTCTCCAATAATCAGTTCATTAAATTCCAACCCCATCTTCTAAAACAAGTTCAATAAATCAAGTCCGTTAGGGTATTTCCACATTCTAAGGCATTTGGGCACCTACATTCTTTTACAGAATCTTTTAAAGATTGTCAAGCTAAAGGCTCCTAATATGTAAAAGCAGTTTCTCAAATTGTTGAATTTTATCCCCCAAAGAAAGATAAGAAGCATCACTAGTCATTATATTATCTGAACAGCAGTCAGTGAAAACCATTGGTTTGTGTAACCAGTTCATGAAAGACAAAAAGAATTATGGTCCCTTTCAGCAGAACTAAATGCAATATGTGTAACTTGCTTATCAAAAGCAGCCACCCCTGCAGAATAAGATTTAAAAATAAGTCCGAAATATGTTTAAAATATGTTATTTTAAAAGTGTGTTTGTATAAAATTTGTCTGTATATATTATAAATAATAAATATGTAGAAAAGTATAAACGATAAATAATAAATATTAAGTAGCAACCAAATCTATACATCAAAGACTTCTCAATTTTTAATATCAACATTATCTTAGGTATTAGTCATATCCTCATAGCTCTAAATTGCAATAATCCATTCAGACCAACCCTATCATTTAAACTGAAAGTTACATGGCATTTAATTTAACTTGCAGTAAAGTTTTTTTTCTGGTGTTGGACATCTGGCCTGACTGCTGATACTTCTGGTTTAGAAGTAATATATACTCTGGAAAAATTAAACATAAGTATTAATAGTCTTCAACCTTAATGCAGTATAACCAAGCTGTAAAACTATGAACTGTGACACCTTATTACACCTTGGAAACATGTTCTGTTGTTTCCATTACCATACCCATTCCCTGACAACTCAGAAACATTTTCCACACTGGTAAGTGATTTTGTGAACTAGGTGATTCTCAATCACACTGGGGAAGCCTGGGAAATTCTGTAGCCTGCATAGTCTGCTAATGGCAGCATAATAAGATGGTAATGAGCAACAATATTACAATAAGGGCCACCGCAGATGCAAATGACTCTGAGATATAGTTATACTGTATCGAGAGGCCTAGATGCAGAGTTAATGACTGCAGTAAAATCCTGTAGTTACAAGAGGGGAATTGTGAAAACATGTATGGGTAGATACAACACTAGTAAACTTGTGTATGTAATAGGTTGTGCTCACCAGTGTTAGCCACGGTGTTGTGCATCATCATCCTTGGTGGTGCCACACCATCCATCTATGCTTAACAGTTCATGCTTTCTGTGACACTGAAATTATGGACCAGTAATATGTGGATAGAATCACTATGCAAGAGCTGGTTGGGAGGGTTGGCATAATAGTTAAGGTCTTTTTCACTCGTCTGGTCAGAATAAAACAGATTAACATTCATTGGTTCTGTTCAAGAGGCTTTATTACACACAAACGCATCAGAAATGAGGCTTTGTAACTTAAACTTATATAAACTTACAAACAGACTGACTACCACACTCATGCATGTTAACACTCTGGCTGTTCTCTCAAAATGGCACTGCTGCCTGCACGTGCTCTGTATTTCTATGCATGTGCTGCATCTGGAAATGCTTCTTAAAGGTGCATACACATGCTCTGATCTACAGTCTTAACCTCACAGATGCAAGAGACAGGGTTTGATTCTGACATCTGTTTATTCTGCCATGCTCTGAAAACTGATAGCCTAGTATGTACCAATGAACCTATGAACCTATGTGCTGCTGTCACACACAGGCCCGTAGGATGCATGGGGTATCTAACCAAGCAGATAACAAGGTATGTATGGCTTTGTGATTACTAGCTACAGGGACATTTCAGCAAATAATGTGGACATGAGAGGTGTATCTCAGGTAACTGCCTCAATGAGCTCCTTGATGCTATGTTATACAACTGGGGGTGGCATATGTGGATTCCACGTACTAAAGAGGAGAAAGACAACATCATGCCGGCTTGTTATTACATAGCCCATTTCCTTGTGGTACTGGGGACAGAAATTGCACTCATATAGCAGTAAAGGCCCCTCTCTGGAGCAGGGAAAAAGATATATTAAGTGCAAGGGTTTCTACCCCATCTAATGTCAGATTCTGTAAGGCATAAGGTATAATACACCATGTGCCTTCAGGCCACCCAGGCAGTACCCATGACTCCCACAGATGGCACACATGGGACTTATGTAATTTGTGCAGGATGATTTCATCTGGGGCTTCTCTTTGGCAATGCAGGATATGCACTGGAGGCATACTTAATAACACCTATCAGAAATCCACAGATCATGGCAGAGAATGGCTAATACTATGGCCTGTCACAAACTTGGGTTATTGTTGAACATGTGTTTGGCCTGCTGAGGGCCTATATCTGCTGTCTGGGTGTATCTGAAGGTGCCTTACAGTATGACCCAGTCACTTGCAGTAAGATATTCTCTATAACATAAATGCTATGTTATATAACATCATTATATGCAGACAGTTGCAGCAGAGCAGAGGAAATCCCAGACTTGTCAGTATAGAAGTTGCCTGATGAGAAGCCCCTGGAGGAGCTGGCTGCAGAGAAGAACTAAACGTGGTGAAGGTGGACGCAGTACACCATAGCAATAGCTAAGACACAGTAGCTGGTTCTTACCTATGAGCCAGAATATGGCAGTATACAGAAAAGACAAGAAAAAGTAATGCATTCAGACCTTCACCTAGGCTATGCTATTCCATGTTATGCACGTAGACCTTCACCTAGGCTATGCTATTCCATGCACAGACTAGCCACACAATGAATCAGACATATTCTACCCAAGTAAATTAGTACAGACGGTGCGGAACAGTTATCATCACATACACAGCTAGAGAGGGCCACTGTTATTCTGTATCAAATGCCAATAATGGGCAATTCAGAGTGTGTGTGTGTGTGTGTGTGTGTGTGTGTGTGTGTGTGTGTGTGTGTGTGTGTGTGTGTGTGTGTGTGTCTATAGCTGTGAATATAACTCAGTGCTGTGGATATCAGACCTGGGGGGTAGATGGGTGGGGTGATTAGGAGCACTGGACAGGGAAGGGGCAATCTCTCCATTAGTGCGTGTGTGTGTGTGTGTGTGTGTGTGTGTGTGTGTGTGTGTGTGTGTGTGTGTGTGTGTGTGTGTGTGTGTGTGTGTCTGTGTGTGTCTGTGTGTGTGTGTGTTTTAATGTAGTTGGACCTTTTGGATATCTGAGTATGTGTGTTTGCTTTAGACAGCCTCAGCAGATGGCAGACATATGCAGACAAATCCGGACCACACACAGGAGATGCGTTTGCAGGCCATGCATACCCTCACCCATAGGCATGTCTACTCCTTTGAGTGTCACAATTACTATCCAAACCATGCTGAGAGGAAGAAGTACTCTGGGAACATGAGTGATGGTCTCCACTGTGAACCAGTTCTGCATGAAAACCAAAGTCTTATGGACATCCACATTGTACTGTACTTGTATCCACTCTGGATGGTGGAATGGAGGGGTGGCATTATGTGTGCCAGACCATAGCATTCCCTCCCACACCAGCCTTCAGCACTGGAAATGAAGGTAGACAGGCTACATGAAGTGCATCTGCAAAGAGGAACACCTGCTTCATATAAACTCCCTACACTGCATGTCCAGGATGTCATATGTGAGACATACACTCCTGGAGATCATCAAATACACCTTGTAAAATACCTACCATCTTAGAAAGGACTGTAGTGTTTTTAACCTGAATGCATATGATGGCTCCGCACATTCACTGGGTCTTAGACACTGAGATAGGTATCTTGAGTGGGAGATGCAACCTATGGCATGCATGGCCAGCAGTATGATGTCTACCCCAGTCTTCCATATGCTCAGTGGAGCTTTTAACAACCGACATAGATTGCATCTTAGGTGGAGATATCCCTTCACATGTAGATCTGTCTCCAACTTCTTCTCCTTCTGTGCCCTTTTGTCTGTCTTGGGTGGGATGCAAAGGTACAGAGGGTATGTACGCTGACTGGCAGGCAGATTTGGATGCCACATTACCTATGTCCAGTACTGACATTTTGACCAATGGCCATGCCACATTTTAGCTGCAATCATAATCAAAGCCCAACTGATGTCTAATGTCAGGCAATAATATTTCCAGAATGGAGAAGACTGAAGAAACATCATCTGTGAAGACACCAAAGGAAAGTACCTGTAATAAAAAAGACCCATCATCATTACCTGAATTCCAATGACTACTACTCTCTATACTGATAGGACAAAATATGAGACAACATACTTTGTACTATATTGGTCTGCTAAGTAAGAGGAAAAGGTGTGTTTCTGCTGCAGAGCGCTTTATGCATACACACACACACACACACACACACACTCACACACACACACACACGCACACACACACACACACACATATAAATGTCTCATGAAATACCCTAGACAGAATGCTGAAGAATTGGTAAATGACCGATGAATAAACCAACACATGCAATAGTAACAAATCATAAATATTAAGCACTTTCATCCCTCACTGGGGACTTCATCAAAATAGCGCAATTAAAAATGTCACTTCCTTAAATAATATTCCTTGTGTGGTCAATTTAAAGACACAAAACATAATTACTGTAAATGGCCATGAAAATATATATACAAAATGATAAAAAATTATAAAAATTATAATCTGAAAATTTATCTTGAAATTCAAAGTACAAAAGCTACTAAAGCTTGAATATTGCTTACACTTATTTAACACTATATGATGTTTATGTTTGCATTTTCTACAGCACCTGCCACAGCTGTGCCAGTGGTGTGGCACTGGTATCCAGTCCTACCACCAGTCCTATCTATCCTCTATGTCCACTCCACCTGGATCAAAGCCTGCCTCCCCTTTTGGTATAGCTGGTGACAGGCTGGAGGCTATCACTGTTGCCTCTGATGGTTTCTCATCTGATATGAGTACTGTTGTTCCTTCTGGTGGCACTGTTAATTCTGAGCAGTGTGTCACCCACAGTGTGTTGGTGGAGGTGGTGGGAAATTTGATAATTGGTTGAATCACAATACTGGTCTGAAAAGGATCAACAACCACTTGTAAAAAGGAGAAACAAACTTTATTTATATAAACGTAACCAAACCAAACCACGAACTTAAAAAAAACGAAAAATGAGCAGCGGAGCACAACCCAAACACTAATTTATTTAAAGGCAATAATGTAAGCACAAAACACGCTTTCGGCGAGCCCAATGTCTCACCTTCTTCAGACAAAATTACAAGCCAACTAGCAGTCATTATATATAGAAGAATGGCAATCAATTAGGCTTAATCAAACCAGTATAACTTATTCAATTAAGTTAAAATAGAATAATTGTTGTACAACAATTTAAAAAGACATCTTACTTTACAACTTAAGACCCATAAAAATATTCAATATACTTGTAAAAATAATTTTTAGAAATAACTAATCAAACCAAATACAAGTGACTTATAACATGCATATAAAAATATGCAAGAATACACAATATCCAATGTTAAAAAACACATAAATTACCTAAAATTGTATATCATAATATTGTTAAATGCTAACTTCTTGATGACAGCCTCATACTAGTTTCAAAACTCATACTAGTTTCAAGACCAGATAAAATCATATAAAGTAGGTGACTGTGCAGTCCTTACAATTCTACTTATAATGTTCGTCTGTCAGGTAAATCAAATTAAAACCTATATAAATCAAACCCAAAACCACACAACATAACATATATTGCCCTATCCTTATGTATGCTTATCAGCATACAATATTTAAACCTTAAGGCAACATGCTACACCCAATAATTTTACCTTTTGTTAGATAATAATTTTAAAACACAAGCAATAGAAACAAATTCGTTTAAGCCTGGGTTAGTGTATGCCCATGTACATAACTGCCAAACAAGTTCATTTATTTCTAAATGGACCTGCCAGGGGCCACCTTTATTGTCCACAAATATCTTTCCCAGGACTGTAAACTTAAAAAAATGTCCAGGGCAGACATTAATATGCCTGGCAAGGGCATTATTAAAATCCTGCTTAGCTATAGCATAAATATGTTCATAAATGCGCTGTTTAAGTTTTCTTACTGTTTTCCCTATGTAAAATGCAGCGCATTTTTGGCATAAAGCCAAATAAACCACACCTGTGGAATCACAACTGTGTTTCCCAATTATTTTATATTCTTCATCCCTAATCTTGACTTTTGAATCAGTGAGTATGTGCTTACATTGGTTGCAGGCCCCACATTTGGTCATTCCTGAAAGCCGTTGATTTGAAATTTGGGGTTTTAACTCTAGTAAAGATTTTAGATTCTGCCCTCTTCTAAAGGTTAATTTAGGAACCTCTCCTAAATTTTGGGACAGAAAACTATCCTCAGAAATCAGAGCCCAATATTTATTGAGCACCTTCCTGATTTCAAAATGATCCACTGAGTATGTACAAAAAAAATCCCAAACTAGATGCTAACAGGTTGGTATTATCAGCCCCTGTTCTAAGTGGAGGGGTAATCTCAATTTCCAAAATGTTGGTTTCAATGGAAAGAATGGGTTTATAAAACCCTGATCTTCTTTTATTAACAACCTCTGTTTTAATCTCCACAAGTAATGAACCAGGGTAGCCTCTGTTAGCAAACATATGGCTCAACAGTTCGCATTCCCGCAGAAAATCATCAAACTCAGAAATCATTCTGGCCGCTCTAACCATCTGGCCTTTAACTATTGCCTTCTTTTGATAACCAGGATGAGAGCTCGTGAAATGCAAAAACGCATTAGAGTAGGTAGGCTTTCAATAAATAAGGCTCTTATACCTTAGATTTAACTCATCTTTAATAATCAGGATATCCAAATAGTTAATACTCTATTCCTGCAAGTTGTTAAGTGAACTCCAGAAAGGATGTCTTACTTGTAATGGAATCAAGAAATTTAGGTACCTCAGAAGGAGACGCTTTCCAAATAAGGAACATGTCATCCTGGTACCTAGTGTACCAGGTGACATTGTTCCTAAAAGAGGAGTCGGTGAACAAGAAGTTCTTTTCCCAGTATGCCAACACTCCATTGGCGAAACTCCCTCCGCAGGGTGACCCCATGGCAACTCCTGATTTTTGAAGATAGATTTTATTATCAAAGGACATAAAATTATCGCTTAAGACTATTTCCAATAATGTCTCAACCACATATATTATATTGTCATCCACTTTTTTGTCTAATAGGATTTCACGTATCCATTGAATACCCAAAACTTGTGGTATGACTGTATATAAGTCCTTAATATCAATAGTCAAAAACCAGGAGTTTGCTTCGAAGGGAATCTTATTAATTTCTTGGAGAAAACTCCAAGAATCTTTGCAAATCTGAGATTCCTGATTGATTAAAGGTCTTAATATGCTGTCAATATATTTAGCACATGCCACAGTGATAGAACCACGCCCATCCACAATAGGACGAAAAGGTGGTTGTTCTAGACTTTTATGCGTTTTAGGAATGCCAAACAACACTGGCAACCTAGGAGCCAAAACATTTAAATAATGATACAAGTCAAGGTCTATGGATCTCTCAAGAAATAAATCCTCAATCATACCCCTAATTTTGACATAAGCAGTATTAACTTCATTAATACTGACAATTTGATACCTGTCAGTGTTAAGCAGGGTGCCCATATTTTGAGCATACACAAAATTGTCCATAAAGACTAACCCTCCCCCTTTATCCGGCTTCATGACTCTTATGTTACAATTTTTCAACATTGTCAGAAACTCTCTTTCGTCTCTAGTGATGTTATAGTGCCATCTATATGAGGGTTTGCTAGCCTTAAGAGCTCGTAGATCGTACTCACACATCTTTTCAAAAAGACGTAGTGTGTCATATAATGGAGGATTATATACACTAGGGACTCTAAGGGTACCAGAAGGAATTATCCCATCGCCCATCAATATTTTCAAATTAAGTTTTCTTACAAATAGTTTAAGGTCAATAAGCGTATTAACCAAATCAAATGGCATGTCAGGTACAAAGGATAACCCTCTGGAAAAAAACTCTACAATGTCAGAGTCAATGTCAAAAGATGTGTAATTATAAATTTTAAAGTCCCCTTTTGAGTCCGTGAGGATCACTAAGTCAGAGAAATGGTCTATCATCTCCTGCGTTGACCTCTGCGGTTCTTGTAGTTGCTCTGATTGTTCCTCGCCTGTCCATTGACTTGTCTGGCTTTTTTGTTGTTGCCCCTGGGAAAACCCTGCTGGTAGTTGGAATTATCACAGCTATTAACAGAGTCTTCCTCAAACTCATCTTTGTTGTTATTGTCCATCCTATTAGTGCCTATGTTAGCAGATTTACTGGCATTGCTCATAAGTCTCTCACTACGACGAAGAGGCACCTCTTCGTTTTCATGAGGTTCCCGTACCAAGTCTTGTTGGCCACAAGCTGCATTATGTTTATGTACATGGTTTGTTCCATCCAAACTTGTGTTTTCCAGCTTGTTAGACAAAAGAGGTGGTCGAGGATAGGCTTTATGCAAACGATACTCGTTAATATCTCTGTTAATTTTCTTCATTTTATTATTAGTAAGTTTGCTAATAGTGGCTTCAATGCTACTATAAATACGTAGATATTCATATTTATATCTAATAAATTCTGGATCAGCCTTAATGGTCTCTTCGAGACTCGCAAGTTCAGTCTTAAAGCAGTCCACCTCCTTCTGGTATTGTAAAATCATTACATTCATGTACTCAAAGCCCTGCTGGTCAAAAAGGGCTAGCAAATCTTTGTGAAATTGTGAACCCTCCACCAGTCTGACTGGAAAGCGCCATTGTCGCAGCCCTTTTGGAACTAGTTTCTTGGCTACACATTCTTTTAAATATGAAATTTCAAGCTGCAGTTTCCTGCACTTGAACAATTTAGAATCAAAGATAGTAATAACATGGGATAAGTCACTTACATTCTCCTGAGTAGTTTCAGTCCCTCCTTCGGTAATCTCATCACTAAAAAAATTAATGTGACTGAGAAATCTGTTGATTGAAGGTCTTCCTAAAAAATTAGAAGCAGGACTGTTGCTTCTTTCCTGCTCGCCGTTCGTTGTAAAATTCCTAGTAATCTGTCCGGGAGGGATTTCCGAAATAACCAAACTGCATGTAGAAGCAAGACCCATAGCAGGCAGAGCACCAAAAGTGCTTGTAGCAGTTGATCCCGGTGCCTCCGAATTATTAGGCAGAACCGGAGAAACAGAATGAGCACTTACCGCTGGCAGTAATGAAGAACCAGCGCTTTGCACTCCGGAAACGCTAGTAGCTTGTAGAGCATCCACTTTTTGGGTTAACCTATCGACACGTTCCATGACCAGCTGCAACAGGAGAGTTAGGTTGCCTTCAGCATTCGCTTCGTTCACAGGGCTCTCCTGTATAGGTAAATTACCGGCAGCATCATCCTTCTGAGAAAATAAGAAGAAAATTCTGAAGAAGGTGAGACATTGGGCTCGCCAAAAGCGTGTTTTGTGCTTACATTATTGCCTTTAAATAAATTAGTGTTTGGGTTGTGCTCCGCTGCTCATTTTTCGTTCATTTTTTTTATTTATATAAACCTTTGACTTCATCAGAATCACTAAAAACAATTTGGCATACCAAATTTAAAGTTTCCTCACAAAGTCATATGATGAAAATAAGCCAATGGCAACAGTTTGATTGTTAAAATGATCGCAAATTGTATTAAAGATAACTTCAAGGAGTATAAAACAATATAACTTGTCCTGACATATGAAAAAACTATAATACATAAATGAATAAATATATAAATCCATAGCTTTGGTCTTAAATCAAGTATGAACATAATCTATTTTTGTCAGCTTTCATTGGCTGCCTAGAAAGGGTCCTCTTGCAGCTATCATAGTCACATTGTTTCCTGTCCACGCCATCACCACCTCAATCAGGCTCAATGGGAAAAGTGGTTGGGTGGTGTCAGACTTCTCATTGGGAATTGCACAGGTGGTGCAATATAGAAGGCTATAACCACCCTACCCTGGCATTCCCCTTCCTTACGTTTCTCTGCTCTCCACGGTCTGTAGTCCAATACTCCCCATCACAAATGCCATCTTTTTCTCTGTGTGACTGTTAATTCCATTGTCTCATCCATGCCACAGTGTGTCAGTGTCCCCTGTTTTTGTGCATATGCCCTTACTTGTGAGTTTCATTCTCTTGCCATACCTTTTCTTTTTCTTACACCTTTTCCCAGCTTACCTCCTCCAGAGCAAGCATGGACCCCTGTTCCTTATCAAAAATGTATCCTTCATCCCTCTCCTTCCCTGTTCCCCTTGTGTATGTTTCTCTGCTTGCTGACCTCTTTCTTCCTTCTATCCTATACACCAATTTCTGTTCTTTGTTATGGTCAAAAACAGATTTACACACTGCTTTAGGCCCTTAGGAGTGGCTTGTTTGTTTTCTTGTACCGTTGCTATGCTGTATCTTTTTCTCTGTACCCTTTTGACTGTCATATAACTGTATTGAGGAATTGAACAATACCAGGGTCTAACCATGGGCAATGTAACAGGTTGTGAATCTGTTGACAGTTAAAGACATTGCTTTGTTCTTTAATAATGTGCTACTGGCCCCATTTACATACAATGCTTCAATAAGTTAGGTCAAGACTTACTTTGAACTGCTTACCTCAGACTTTTCCCACTCAGACCTTAGAACTGTACTAGGATCCACAAGCAGTTTTTTTTTTCCTTCAGTTTACCTTCATTCTATAGATACCTTCATTTGTGGTTGTGAACAGAAGAAACAGGAAGTTAATGATGACCTTAAAACCCACACAAGATGTCCGGAATCCTGCAATAGTAACTTTTAGAGATGTGGATGTCTTTTCTGCATGTTTCTTATAATATCCTATTAGTAAATATGTTATGTTCAATTACAGACCCTATTTTTGAAACTGATAAAAACAGAGAAATTTAAAGGTACTATTTAAAATGTAATACTGAATTCAGTTGTTGACATGTGATCGCATATCTAGTTTCTATCGTAATTGCTTTCATCTAATGTTAAATGTTTTTAAAATAAATCTTGAAAATAAGTAAAATTTTATGCCATTATATTTTGGCATTGTCTTTGCAGCAAGCAATCTATTGTCATGCATATAAAAGGGAAATAAAATTATTCTATGTATGCAGTTTAAAACAAATACTAAAACAGTCAAGCAACTAGTGAGAAAGTTCAATGAAAATACAGAATGACATTTAGAAATGCATTAACAGTTCAAAAGTTGGTCTCTGTCATCAGCTGCATCTGTCCAGATTTAAAGAAAATGATAATAGGTATGAGAATCTTCTCTTTATTTTGAATGATCAGTCTGTTAGACATGTCATAAGATGTAATGAATGATAATAATAAAAAATGAAGAAAAGATTCAATAGTTGGAATAAACTAACCAATCCCAGAGATCAGCTTTAAATCTTTAGCAACTATTTCCATTGCATTCATCAACATTTAAAAATGTCTGCATTTGCAAGAATCCTTCTCAAACTGTGAATTTACAGTCTCTAGCAACTACTTCCAATGCAGTAATCAAAATTTAAAGAAGAAGACTGCATTTAGAAGAGCCCTCCCCATGCTGTGAATTTTCATTCTGTTAGTCATTATCAATTAATTTAATTGGGCTTCAACCTGTTTTAAAGAGTTAAGCTCACTGCTTTCAATTAAATCTTGTCTTTAAAGTTATACACTTTGTCCAGCAATATGATTAGTTCAACTGCTTTTGTACACATAAGATACTCTTACTATGGAGCCATCCATAACTGGTGTTGAAGCTTGTCTCAGTTCATAAATACATATAAAGTAGATTAAACAAGATGTCAATTTTGTTAGATAAGAGAGGAAGTCAGAATGAGATTTGTTACTGCCCATCCTATGGAGTGCTTAGGTTCATAGGTTCATAGATTAGTACTAAGCTAACTGCCCTTGTGAGCCATTTTAAGCCTAGCTAATTATCCCCTGTGAGACTCAAACCCTGCACATTGTGTTTGTAAGGCAAACAACTTAACCATTAGGCCACCCTCCCACCCCTATGCTTTGACATTAAGGGATCAATTGATCTATAAGATGCATTTATTTAATTACTGAAGGTGGTAGTGGGACTAGATTTAGATATAAGATACTGTTTTAAATATAATTGTAAATACACTGATGTAAAACAAATAACTTGGTTAAAATATCATTTTTGACCATGATTTAAAAGATATACTGGAAGCATTCAGAATACATTATAAATCAATTAATGATAAACATGACACTGTAGAAAATGACACTATAATTGATAAATTCCTTCAAAGCAATATCAAAAATAAATTATCAATACAACAAACTAAGATATTAGACAAACCAATATAATTTTGAAAGACCAAATAAAAAAATCTGAAAAATAAAGCCCCAGGTTTAGATGGTATAATTCCTGAAATATATAACATTTTTCCAGACACTACACTAAAGATACTCTTAAATGCATTCTGTGCAATTAAAAGTCAATTGATTATACCTCCTTCTTGGAAATACTCTCTAATTTTCCCCTATTTTAAAACAAGGAAAAAATCCACAGTTATGTTCTTATCACCCTATTTCTTTATTAAAGATTTATTACACTATTTTTATGTCATATTATCTAAGAGATTGAATAATATAATGTCTACTTTAATAGATTATGATCAAACAGGATTCGTATTGCATAGAAAAGTTCAAAATAACATAATTAAACTATTAATATTGATTGATGTTGCAAATAAAACTAAAAGCAACTTTCAGTTATTAGTTTAGATATTGATAACGCCTTTGACTCCATTAGCTGGACATATCTATACAAAATTCTTAATGGATATAATTTTTCTTTTGAATTTACTGATTTAATAATGAATTTATACAATAATTCATATGTATATGTTAAAATAAGTTCATGTTTATAGTCATTTAAAATATTAAATGGTACAAAACAACGCTGCACATTGTCACCCTTATTGTTTGCTTTGTCAATTGAACCCTTTGCTGCTACATAAGAAATTATGCTAACATAAAAGGATTTTCTTTAAATAATGATTATTCAAAAATACAATTATTTTCAGATGATATTCTTTTCACGAGTGTGGACATAGATTCTTCTTTACACTATAACACTGAATCAATTAATCTTTTTGAAAAAATTTCAGACCTAAGTTTTAATCAAAAGAAAACTATTATTAATAAATAGGAAAATAAATTTATATTTACAAGATCATAAAAAATTAATTTGGGATAATAAGTCACTTCAATCTTTAGGTATTACTATAAAATATACTTGGAAAGATACTATACTTTCAAATTATACAAATTTAATAAACACAATTACTAAACTAACTAATGATTAGAATAAAATGCTTTTCACTATGGAGGACAGACTCACATTGCGAAAATGGTTAGCTTACCAAAAATTTTATTTTGTACACAATCCAAAAAAATGTTCAGACAAATCAATACTTTTTTTACTTAAGTTTCTCTGGTTTCCTAAAAACTGAGGATAGCCTGTAATTGGCACGTAAGAAGTTGGGATTATAATGGATTGGCTTTCCTAATATTGAACTTTATGCAAATTCTACTGTTATTAGCAAAATGCTACATTGGCTGAACACCTCTTATATTTCAAGCTGGAAATATATACACATAGCTATTATAGTATCTAATAGTAGTTATGAAATGCAAATAAGTTCCTCTTTAGGCATTAATAAAATATATTGAGTTCTACAAGATTATTATTTAAACAATAAGAAGTTTCGTCATTTTACTTATGGTACAAATCATATCTTTAGTGTCTTTAAGAATATGATAGATAGTAATTACATTGTTAAGCATTTATTATTTCTAGTGTTTCCCATTGCTTATACTCCAGATTGTGTAGTCATTTAATTTGAATAAAATGTTAAATTTTAAAGATAATCTAAAATTTTGGTATCAATTTCTGGATGCTAATAAGATTTATTCAGCCAATGTTCTTCTAGCCCGATATAATATTAAACAAAATAATTGGCTATTCTTGCAAACTTTAAGACATTGCATAGATATTAAAGTGAAAAGGTTGTTTAATATAGAAACAGACCCTTTACCAAAGTTGAAACAACTTTTTTGTGCATTAATTCGGTGGAAACTAAACATAAATCACTTGTATCATCTATAAAATATAATTATTAAAATCTGTCAATAACACTGCATCTTTTCATCAGTGGAAACTATTCACTTGGAAGTTTCTACATATAAGTTTTTTACACCCCCATAAAATAGCTATTATTTATAAAAGTAATGAAATAAAATATTGGAGATGTAGTAAAATTTTGGATGCTAATTGGATGCATATGTTTATTGAGTGTAGAGTTGTTCTGCAATTTTGGAATGATTTTAGAGGATTTTGTTAAGGCTCTATGGTCAGACAATTGTCATATTACAGATTCTTTGTTGTTATTTAATGTTCCAATCCCAAATGTGATTCCAAAGCCAGAACTGCCTCTCCTTTGGTCACTTTTGGCCATTGCCAGGAAAGTAATCAGTATGACTTGGAAAGGTAAAATAAAATCTCCAATTTAATGATTTTATAAGTCTAGCTAAGTGTGTGTGTGTGTAATAAAGAAATGCAAACTATTTTGCTAGAACATCTAATATAACTCATAAATCATTAGCCTGGCAGAAGATACAGGCTTTATTGGATAAATATTAATGGCTTTGTATAATTCATACTGAATTTTGTTATGGATGACTGTATAGTTTATGATAGTTTATCATTCTGTTTTTTTCATGTCTTATTTATATGTACATTATCTATTGATTGCAAAATCAAATAAAAAGTTGTTGAAAAATATTCTTTTGTATAAAAAGTGGAGTATATTGGGGCCTATCAATTTACCCCATGTTAATTTCTCACATCCTCCTAATTTCATTTATAAAAATAGGACTAATATTAAAAAGATTTTAGAGAGACCAGATCTAACTAGGAGCAACTTCACATACCACATTGCTAAATGTGGATGTTGTAAGCAAAGCTCATTTATTGATTCTGATGAAAGTGGTGGAATGTTGAATATCATACAAAAATGGAGGAAACCAGGTAGATATAATTGAAAAACTGAAAGGATTGTTTATTTGTCAAAGTGTTGTTCCTGTACGTCATTTTATTTTGGGAAGAGTGAGAATGTTTTGAATAAAATAATTTATCAGCACAATTACAGTATAAACAAAAAAGACAGTAAGACCACTTTAGCTATGCATTCGTTAGTTTGTCATAATTTTATTAAATTTATTTTTTTAATTTTGGAAAAAATTCAATGTATGAATTATGGAGGGGAATAGAAAAAAACACTTGTATAAAGAAATGATTTTGGCAACTTAGGACCAATGCCTCTAATACACCTGGTCTCAATACTATCTCTATAACTAGTGAGTTAAAACAAACAGCTTTAGGGATAAGATGTTTGATTGGGTGGTGTTATTTTCTATTTTAACTTTATTCATTTTATTTTCTTTATTCTGAACTGTAGATCAGTCAACTGCTTTTCCTTTTTGTAAAGAATTGTGACTTATTCAGACTGGGCACCCGCAAGTATCCATTTAGTTAATTGATAATTAACCTAAGGCCACATTTTGGTCCAAGCCTTACCTACAGTAGGCATATTGCAATGTTCTAAGCCTGTTTCTGAATCTCAGGAAGTGTCTTTTGTAACTCATCTCTACATTCACAGCTTAGTTAACATTAATTAAGCTGTACTATTTCTTATACTTTCAAATTATTCTTGTCTTTCTTTTGTCTTTTTTTATTTTTTGCTTATCCATTTAATTTTTGCTATTAATTTATTTTTTGTATCACTGTTTTCTATGTTCATATATTTCATCAATGTCTATCTTCCAGCTTTGAGACAGTAGTTTTTGAGTGCTCGGTACTCAAGTTCCTGTAGTGTTCCCTTATTTCCTTCATCATCATTTCTTCCCATAAATCTCTGTATTTATTATAAAGTAACTTACTTGTTAATATCTCTTTCACATCCTTAATATTTAACACCCAACACAAGTTTATGGATGCCAAATATATAACTGCTTTAATCAAACTTAGTCCAAAATTCTCATTTTTATGATGTTTTGTGAGTAAATTATTTCTTATTGCTAATTTATAGAACCAGTGAGGTTAACAATATCATCAGCATAAGTAACACGTTGAAAGTATGACCCCCTTCCTCCTGAATTGCAAAGACAATGGATGATAGGTAAACATTCAGTAATATCACCTTTTTAACAAACTTCGATACAGAAATAACCAAATATCTTGCTGTTTAGTTCTAATATTCTAAAAAGATATGCCATCAAAGCTAAAATGCAAAATTGGAAATATTTAATTCCAATAATCAATAATAAGTCTTTTAGTGAATGTAATGGTCAGATGATGACTGTGACTGCGATGGTGGTGCTGTGGTAGCATTGTGGCCTCACAGTAAGACACTGTTCGGTTCATTTCTCAGCTAGAGCGTCTTCTGTGTGGAGACATGCGTGAATGGGCGTACCTTCGTTGAAGGTTGTGCATCAGAGCTGGCAACTCGGTATGTAAAAATCTACAGGAAAAACCGAAAGACACAAACAAACAAACAAATGGTCAGATGATGACCATTTGTATAGAAATTAGTTGCCGCATACAATTACATCATAACTCCACATAAGCAAAACTGTAAATGTCAGAAGCAATTATTTTTTCAGAGAGGCAACCTCCACTTCACCTCCAAATGTGGAGTAAGCCCCCATAGTCCCCATCTGTATGTATGTACCAATTTTGAGGTTGCACAACTTCAAAGAAAAGGTAAGAAAGTAGAAAACAAAAACAAATCTCATCTTTTCTCCCCTCTATAAATCCTGCACATCATTTGTGACAAGACCAGTTCTGATGTTCTGAAACATTGACATTAAGAACCCTATAAACTTCCTGTGCCACTGCTCTAAGAGTCATTTAAATAGGGAGTGGCAAACCAGAATGATGTTTTACCTGTGTCAACACTATCAGACTCAGTCAGCTAATGAGAGACAAGCCATAGGTCTCCCTTTAAATCAGTGTGAGGGAGTTTTCATTTCACAGGGATTTCCAGATGACTCTTCTGAATTACTCAGTGTATTCCTAAATTTACTTATGTTCATAGGTAAATAGTAGGCAATCAGTCTGCAGACTATTACACACCTAGCCAATCAGAAGACAGTGACAACAGGTGAGACTCAAATCATATAACTTGTGTCTGTGGTATGCCAACTCCAACCCCAATTTAAGTTGCTTCCACCAATGGAATGTTGGGTGCCCATTTGTTGGGATAATATCCCAGTACTAGATTTTTGAGGTGATTAGTCTAATGCCACTTCGTAAGTCTAAAGAATGGAATGTGATCATTAACTTTTCCAGTCTGGTAATGTGTT
Organism: Protopterus annectens; assembly: GCF_019279795.1. Classification (NCBI taxonomy): domain Eukaryota; kingdom Metazoa; phylum Chordata; order Ceratodontiformes; family Protopteridae; genus Protopterus; species Protopterus annectens. The sequence continues at coordinate 534,444,864 of NC_056740.1, read as the reverse complement.
GATATTTCACCTTTTTTATGTAGATTAGCATAGATTATGGCCTGTAACAGAACTAATGACACATGTTGCCCATTTCTGCCTCCTTTTCTCTGGGCATTTTATTCTTCTTTTTCTGTGTCTCTGTTAGTACCAGCTGGTTCTGAAACAATCAGGTTTAAATTCAGACCCATCTTATCTTGAGATAGTCATGCAAATGGCTGTAATTCATGGTCACTTATGTGCATTTTGTGTGCGTGTGTGTGTGTGTGTGTGTGTGTGTGTGTGTGTGTGTGTGTGTGTGTGTGTGTGTGTGTGTGTGTGTGTGTGTGCACGTGTGTGCGTGTCTGTGTGTGTGCGTGTGTGTGTGTGTGTGTGTGTGTGTGTGTGTGTGTGTGTGTGTGTGTGTGTGTGTGTGTATGTGTGTGTGTGTTTGGTAGTGGGGGGCTTAGAAGCTATGAAGTGTCCCTGATTTTGCCTCATATTTTGATTTGTTTAATTGCAAATCAGCCAAATCAATATGTATTGCAGTCACTAGATAATGACAGACATTTGAGTTTCAGACTTAATAGCCTTCAAAAAACATGCTAATGCATATCTTGTTTGTTATTCTAGCAATTTTTTAATTATATAAAGGTAATACCTGTCCCTGATTATGGTCCTTTGTCTGTTGCTATTATTTAGCTTTCTTCTTGATTCTTGAAATAAGTTGTTGAATTGTGTTTGTGGTAAGGGGGTGTAAATTGTTCCTCACTGTATTCTGTGAGATGAGAAGATACTTTCTAGTGAGGCAATTATGTATTTGATCACAATAAATTATTTGAAGTGTGTATTCAGTCATACAAGTGGCTGTAATTGATAGGCACTCATGTGTTTGTGTCAGGGGGTGTAGATGCTCTCAACTGTCCCTTATATTACTAAATCTGTCTGATTTTTTATATCATATTTTGGTCTATTCCTTATAAGGTTTGCGGCTTTGTTGGCAACTCGATGAGGACTACAGTCACTAAATAATAATGATAGATATTTATTTGAGTTTCAGACTTAGTCTTCAAAAAAGCATTCTAATGAGCAGCCTGTTATTCAAGCAAGCTAAGTAAAATAAGGCAATATTTGTCACTGATTTTGGTCCTTTGTCCAGCATTATCATTTTAGTTTTCACCTTTACACTTGAGGTAAGTGATTGAAAAATATGGGGGGGAAGGGTCGCAATGTATTGCATACTTTATTCTGGCAGCAGTGAGATGTTAAGATATAACAATAAGATATAATGATAAGATCCCTCAAAGAATGTAACTGGCATCCCCTAAAATACCTCAGTCTTGATGATGCAGTTGAATTTTTTAATACTACCTTCCTGAGCATCCTTAATTACCATGCCCCCATAAGATTTTCCAGAACCAAAGCACAACCCTCCCCATGGCTACAGAAAACCACTAAGTCAGAAATGAAAAACAAGGATAAAGCCTGGGAGCACTGGCGTAAAACCAAAACCCCCTCAACTAGGCAGAAATTCCTAGAACTACGCAATAGAGTCAAAAGGCTAATAAAACAGGACAAATTCCAATACTACCAGTCTGCCCTAGACTCCCCCCAGCACAGCCCCAAACAATTCTGGTCCTCCATAAACTCCATCCTCCACCCAGGTAAAGTCAGTACCCCTCCTCCTAACATCCCTCACTCCTCTGAAAATATTGCTACCTCATTCAACACACACCACACAAACCATACTATCACTAGCTAAAAAAACCCCCCCTCCCCTCCAACCCACACCTTCAACTAGTAATCTCCCCACTGCCTTCTCTTTTTCTCCTGTACCTACCTCCAACATAAAAAAACTCTTAACTAAACTTAAGCCCACCAAATTAGCAGCAGACAACCTCCCAAGTGAATACCTACAAATCGCAGCTGATGCTCTGGCCTACCCAGTATCCATCTTGATTAACCGATCTCTGTCAGAAAGTTATGTTCCCACACTGTGGAAAGTATCACATATAATTCCCCTCCACAAAGGTGGCCCCTCCATAGAACTAACCAGTTACCACCCCATAGCTATTCTCTCTCTCCACTCTCAAAAATACTAGAGAGATGCATACACTCTCAGGTCTCAGACTACCTCCTTACTAACAACCTCCTTTCCAATACTCAGCATGGTTTCAGACCAAACCATAGCACCACCACTGCCTTGCTCTCCTTTACTAACACTATCCTTCAGCATAAAACAATGGCTATCTCTCCTCTGCTACATTCCTAGACCTATCTAAAGTATTTGACATGGTCCCACACAAACAACTCATCTCTGTCCTCAGTAACCTATCCTTCTCTCAATCGGTCACCAACTGGTTTCAGAGTTACCTGTCTGAACGCCAACAACTTGTTGTATGGCAGAATGACATATCTCCCCAACTACCTATCTCCATAGGGGTTCCCCAAGGATCCATCCTTGGACCCCTACTCTTCTCTGTTTTCACCAATAATCTAGCCTCTGCCACCAAACATGGCACACTAATACAATACGCAGATGACTCAACCATCATCTGCTCAGCCCAGTCCCTACCTAAACTGCAAAAAGTCACACAGGAAGCCTTTTCCTCTGTTGAAACTTGGTTATCCGATGCCCAATTAATACTCAACTCAACCCAAACAAAACTAAACTACTCATCTTCCAACCCACCAAACATACTCAAAATAACTCTCACTTTAACATCACAGCAAAAGACAACACCACTATATACCCAACTGAGCACACCAAATTGCTAGGAGTGGAAATAGACAATAAACTAAAATTTGACATTCACATATCCATGACCATAAAAAAAGTCCACAAATAACTAGAAGCGTTATACAGAAATAAGCAACTTCTCACCAAAGCAGCAAAGATTTCAATAGCAAATTCCCACCTTATCTCCACCCTACTTTATGCCTCTACAATATATACCAACCTAAGGCAATGTGATCTAATCAAGCTAGAGACCTGCTACAACAAAATCGGCAAATTCGCCACAGGGGCATCCTACTGTAGTCACCACTGTCTCTCACTTGCTGAACTGGGCTGGCTTGAACTCCCTCACCTCCTTCAATGGTATCAACTCTCACTCGCCCACAGACTAGTAAACCATCCACTAAATGTCCCATTCCTCCAGAATCTACTCTAACCCTATCGCACCACCAGACCACTAAGATCCAGCAACAAAAATCACTTGCAGATCACTAAAGCCAATAACTCTGCTGGTGAAGCACTATTCTCTTGAGCCATAGCCAAATTATGGAACTCCCTCCCACCCACAATTACCTCCGTACCATCATACATCCATTTCAAAACTTTACTAAAAGCACACCTAAAAACATGCTGGTTATGCCCTTGCAGCTCCCACTCTAATATAACCCACCCCATCCAACCACTACCTTTCTTTCTTTCCACCCCACCAACTACCTTGATTATAGCAAGATCAGATGCTCATAAGCCTAGTACTTATTATACAGCAGAAACTTCTTATTGTAACATTTGTTAATGTCTGTTATGTACTTCGCATATAAAGATTCTAGTTGTCTACTGATGTACTATGTTCTTCATCTGTAAATATGTTTGTAATTAATTGCTATATTAATCAAATTGTTAATCGCTATGTAATCCAATATAACTACTGTCTGTTTATTTTAGCTGTGGAGCTTTTCTCCCCGGGCCTCTGCTGAAAATGGACCTACATCCAGTCGGACACTCCCGGTCAACAAATGTAAATAAATAAATAAATAAATAAGATATATTCCACAGGAGCTGTCTGTGGGTGAAAATGATTGCCACTATTGTCATTTGGTAAGGTTAATCTGTTATTATTCTGGTTTTGTAGAAGTGGAATCATCTTATGTGAAGCCGGCTGGAATACTTTACTGTGGCTATTTTATTTATATCTGAGGTGTACACATTCAATAAAGTTGATGTAATTTAGTATGGGGATTGTCTGTGATGAAAATGACTGATTACATGTGAGAAAGGTATTTCAGTATATCTAAAATAACAACTTAGCCGTAATCTTTTTCACTTTCCATTGCACTCAAACTCAAGCCCTTTATCTCCGACTCTGAGATTCTGCCCCAAGGATTTTGTTGTCTCAGAAATGGCTGACTAAATAAAAAAGGTGGAGGCACTGCCCTAGTTTACTCCAACCTTCTTACCTTAATTTCCCTCCAAATTCCAATTCCTCAATTCCAGAACACTGAACTAACTGCTGGAATTTTAAAACTAAATAAACATAAAAATATCTGCATCATTGCCCTATATATCTCACCTGGTAACAATATCTCTACACTCAAAAATATTCTCCTATGAGCCTCTACTAAAATTAACTATGAACCTTATATCCTTGGTGATGTGAATATGTGGAATAAAATGAATTGCCCCTCTCCCTCCCTATCCATTAACCTCTATAACTTCACTCAAATAATCCATCACTCGACCTAACAAAATAAACCCTCCCGGATCCATTATAGATTGGATCCTAGTCTCAGATCCAAATAAAATAACCAATTCTGGCACAATTCCTGACACCTTTAGTGACTACCTCCCAGGCTTCATGCATCGCTCAACTAGTTCCTCCCCACACCAGCATCAGTACATTCAAACTCGTAACCTCAGTAGCTTCAACCCAACTACTTTCTCAAATACGTTCAAACAAATGAACTGGCAAATTCTAAACATCCTTCCTCTTGACAAGGCTGTCTTCCTTGATACTTTAAACTCACTAGCCCCACTAAGAAAGAAAAGGATAAAAACTAAAACTGCTCCTTGGCTATCCAAAGAGACAAAACAGATTATGCACCACAGAGACAAACTATGGAAGCTTTAGCAAAACAATAAACTAGACAATACCTTGCTCCAATATAAACAGCTCTGCAACCGTGCAAAATGACTAATCACCAAAGACAAAAAATCCTACTATAACAAACTTCAGTCCAATAACAATAAAAACCCCGAAAAATTCTGGAACTCAGTAAACTCACTCCTCAAGCCAGGCTCCAAGAATAATCCCTGTCCTGACCCAAGTAAATCTGACCTCGAACTAGGCCCTGAATTTAACTCATTTTTCATAGACACTATTACTACCCTAACCAAGACATTTCCCAATAATAAACCAACTGCTCTACACTCTCCCCCTTCTAACTCACCTCATCTGTTTGAACTCAAGCCCATCTCCACTAACTTTATAAAAAAACTTTTGTCCAAACTTAAACCTTGCTCTAATGCTCCCGACAATATTCTCTCTTCCTTCCTAACATATGCTGCTGATGGCATTGCACTCCCAATCAGCATCATTATCAACCGATCCATAAAAGAATCATATGACCCCAAACTCTGGCGCTCAGCTTATATTCTTCATAAAGGAGGCAAAAATACCAGCATCTCAAACTTTCACCCCATTATTTTGCTCTCACCAATCTCCAAAATCCTAGAAAAATGCATCCGGCTCCAACTTATGCCTTTCCTGAGCCAAAACAATCTTCTCACTCCTACCCAGCATGGCTTCCATCCAGGCCATAGCACAATAACTGCTCTACTCTCTTTCCTAGAAACTGTCAATCAAGCCCGAGATTCAGGCCACTTAGTTTCTACTGTTTCACTCGATCTGTCTAAAGCCTTTGATACTGTTTCCCACAAGCACCTTCTCTGTCATCTCACAAACCTTAATCTCTCACATAATGCTTTATCCTGGTTCTCCAGCTATCTATCAGACAGATCACAGGCAGTCAAATGGAAGAACTCCATCTCTTCCTTCCTACGTACCCCAACTGGCGTACTAAAGGGATCCATCCTTGGGCCAATGTTTAACATCTTCATCAATAACTTTCACACTGCTATTCCTGATGCTAAACTCATTCAATACGCAGACGATTCAACCTTAGTCTGCTCTGCCTCAAACCTCTCTGAATTGCTGACTAAAACCCAAACTGTCTTCTCAACAACTGAAAACTGGATACACCAAAACCACCTCTCTCTCAATGCAAATAAATCAAAGATTCTACTATTCCCTCCCACAAAAACCCTCTCCTATGATAAAAACAACTTCAAAGTCTATAGTTAAACCAACTCACCTATAGAAGTAGTCCCCTCTGCCAAACTACTTGGCATTACTGTAGATAAACACCTCAAGTTTGATATTCATATTCAACAAAATATTAAGAAAACCCACCAAAAGCTAGGTATGCTGTATAGGAATAATTGCTTTCTCTCCAACTCTACCAGGCAAACTCTGGCCTTGACTTATCTTCTTCCTTCCTTATTATACAGAACCCCTCTCCTAACCAACCTGTCCTCCTCTATCACCTCTAAACTAGAAAACTGCTACAACAAAATCTCTAAATTTGCCTCTAAATCTAAAAATACCACCCATCACTGCCTAACCCTACAATCCCTGAATTGGCTTGAACTCCCAAACTACCTAGACTATCTCCAACTCACTACTGCACATAGACTCATATTTCACCCAACAAAATGTCCCACTAACATCCTTCCCCCTTATACACCCAACAGAGCTCTCAGATCTGAAAATTAGAACTTAATTACTATCCACAAACCTAAACATCCTGCTGGCCAACTTCTAATATCTTTCTCACTAGGCAAAAAATGGAATTCCCTTCCCTCCACACGAAGAACCATACCAAACTCATAAAACTTCAAAACCCAAATATTCAAACACCTGTCTACTAAATGGAAATATACCTGCCTTCACCCAACCTAATCCAAGGGGGTTCTCTCTCTGGTTCCCAAGCTCTACAACTCTCATAGTTATCTTCCAATGAGCCTATCTAAGCTTTCAACAATTTCTCTAGCTTCTCTATAAGCTCTAAACAACTCCTACAGCTACCCTCACACAGCCCAAACTTGTAAATATTGTAAATAGCATTCTACTGTTGATTTGTGTTTGTAAAGCGTATTTACATGTTCTTAAAATGTTTGTATGTAAACTGTTTCCACACCTAACCCATATCTGTTTTCCTCAAATGAAACTGTGTGATCCCTACCTTCAAGCTTAATGAATTTGTTAACTATGCATGATATTGAATGCATTTATGAGTAACTATTCTACATAAGATCTTTAATATTAACTATCATTTGTATATATATATATATTGTATAATGCATCTTGGAGCTTTTCTCCCCTGGCCTCCACTGAAAATGGGTCAATTCGGCCCAGTGGACTTCCCCGGTAATGAAACTGCAAATAAATAAATAAAATAAATAAATAAATAATCAATAAGTGCCTGTCAGTGGCAGACTTTGCAGAATGTGTATGATGGCAAATGCTCACTGGCAGAGTGTCACACTGAGCAGTGTTGCTATATAACAGTGCTTGCTTATCCAGCTGAGTTTGTGCCTATGATTCCTTGTGTGTGGAGTCTGAATATATAACTTGTCTCAGTGTGGATATTCACTTTGAATTTTTGTTCAGGGCATCATTAAATTAACAGGTTGTGAAAAAGCTCTAAGATGCACTTCACAGGATCTACAGCCCTATGACTTCTTGGAGCCAAGAGGTTCCCAGAGGCCTTGTTTAATTCACTGACATCTTTCAGAGTGATTACAATGCAGCCTTGGCCAATTAAAGTGTGTTAAAGGCATGGGTGAGCTAAAAAGTAAGACAAGGTATGAAAAAGAAAGAAAGACAAATGTATTCTGTTTAGGTAATGTGCAGCCAGGATGACAGTAAAACATGAGAAGGGCACACAAAAGTGCAGGAGGGACTAGTGTTGAAAAAGGGGGGGGGGGGGCATGTAGTTCTTTGTCTAAGGCTCCACTTTACCCAAGACAGGCCTATTGATTGCAAGCTAGACAGATGATACATATTTAGTAAAGTGGCTATAATGAGTGGGTAAAATGCTGAAGTAGTCTGTGGATGAAGATGAATGACCACATTTGTTGTTTGCTTACAGGTAATGGTCATTGATCTGCTGTAACACAGAGTCACCCCATTTCAGTTAGCTCCACTCATTCAGTTGCCTCCTGCAGTCTCCACTTATTTTGAAGTCACCAGCCACCATTCAGTCTGAAACATAAATAGAACACTAGAATGCTTAGCCAACAAGTGTCCATCATGCTTCTTACCGTATTAATTCTTACCACCTCTCTCTAAAATTGCTCCTTAAACTCTCTGTAACAATATCCTGCACTGCACGCGTCAAGCTGCTACACCATATCTGTTATGCACTATCATATGCACCACTGGCCATCTCTGTTCTTTCATCAGACTTAGTGACTACTGCTGACCCACTGTGCATTCAATCATTACCAGTATTATGTACTGACATATAATAAGTAAAAAAATATACACACTGACATATAATACCTCTGTATGTGCAGATCATAAAATAATAAACATTTAGCAGTGCATTTGTCACACATCACACTGTCATAATACATAAAATTTTTTTGGTTGTAGTCTGGGTAGCAAACAGAATGCTATGAAAAATGTGTTGCGCATAATGCGTGTAATATATTTTACTCTTGTTAGATCACTAAGCATTTTACTAGAGAATATTTTGTATGTGTTTACTTTAATGAAAGTCTAATTTTGTCTTTGCTATTTTTCTATTTGCATAATGCTGACCAAAGTTGTGAGTGAACAGTACTAAAGGATAAATACACTTACCAGATAAATAAATGACTGAATTTATGAATAAGAGGATGAACGAACGAACAAATGAAATGAACAATAAATAAATAAAATAAAAGGCAGAGTAGCTTACATCATACCTCTCAACCTCAAAATGCAAGAAATCCAGACAAAGCCAAACATAATGGGAGTACAGAGGCCCAAAAATAGGGACATATTTTAAATTTTGCTTTTATAAATTTATAAAGTTCCTAGAATAACAAGTTTTGTGTTAGCATGCATGTGTTAGCATGCATTTTCGGAAGGATAAAATGTCTGAAACTCAAACATCTGTTATTATTTCATGACTTCAATCCTAAGTGGTTAACCAAAAAACTACAAATTTTATGAGAAACACACCACAATTATGAGGCAAAAATCTGGACATTCTTTGAAAATCTGGTCAGTTGAGAGGTATGTCACATGTTCTGACTGGTGGCCGCGTACTTGAAACTAATATTTATAAAATGTTCTTTGAGCAGTAGCATGTCTGCCAGTGTTAGGTTTTATTAACAAAAACTGTCTTTTACACTTGGAGGAGATGGTTCATGAACTCAGAAATGTGTGTAGTATAGGGTATCACCTTATCCATGCAGGTGGGAGGTTTATACACAACAGAATATTTTGCTGTGGCATTGTCTTTTAGTCATTGTCTCACATGCAGTCAAGCAGCAGTCACAGACTGATAACTTGATAATGCAAGGTGCAAGCAACCCTGAGGTCTGTTTATATCTCTAGTCATGGTACATCACGCTTTATTTAGGACATATTTGTGTTGCTTTAGTCAAACCTATTTTTTTACTGTGTTACCAGCTAATCTTTTAAATGGGGATGCCATCAATAATTATTGAGGGAAACGATTACCGAGTTTAATTACCTTTGACTTTCCGGGTTGATCCTGTAGTGAGGTAGTCATCTCAGCAAATCTCTCCTATTTACCAGGAATGCTAGTACTGTCATAATTTGTGGGAATTAAGGAAAACTACAGAGACTACAATCAGAGACTACAATAAAGAAGAATATATTTTGTCTGAATATATTCTGAATTCTTTTATTTATTTGCTGTTCCTGATGGCGATTTGTTATGTTTCAAGTTTTTGAACAGAAAATAGACACAGAAAGTAGGCATCTGAAGCCCTTGTATTATGTTCTTTTTAGAAATTAAACCATGATAATGTCACCCTACAGAATGGTATAGCATCTTATGAGCAGATATAGAACATTGTACTTTGAGTCTTCAATATTTGTTCTTACTTTTTCCCTGTGAGCACTTCAAAGAAAGCCATTCATTTAATCATTTGTGCATTTTTGCAAGTATAGAATAGTTAATACTGCCTTCCTTTATCAGAAAACAGAGCAATTTTTTTTCTATGGAGACAAGGCTCTCCTTGCACCCCCAGTGTGGGGACAAGACCTACACCCAGAACTCGCCCTCCCCTCTGCATACATATACACATACATATATACATATACACCAACTCTGAGACTGCACAAACTCAGCAAAGGGACATAAAATGAGTAAAATGCAATGTTTGTCATCTTGCTCTTCTCTGATTAGGGCAGCCATGATGGAACTCACATATGTGGTAGTAAGCAGCAGCTCCCCCATGGCTACTTACCAGATTAGCAAACTTGCAGTGTATCCTTATGGATAAAAGTACATATATCATTTAATATTGTAACTCTAATTTCATTCCCAAAGAGAAGGGTTACACAATTTAATGTTATTTCAAAAATAAAGAACTTATAACAGTGTATACACAAGCTACTTATCTTACTCATCCACTAAATTTCAATCATTTCATAAACAGTACAGTCAAAAAGATCACTCATCTGATTAATTTAATGTCATAACAATTAATAGGTATGAAAGACAGTGCCTATCATTGTGTTGTTAAATATTTCCATTACAATATCCAGATGTTAAGTACTAACATCACCTGGGTTTTGCAAGCTGCAATAAAAAACTTGAACACCCAGTAAACCCCCCGGTATAATTTACTTTGAGCACCAAGGACACATGGCTTTAGCTTGACTGAAAAAAAGAACATGGTGTGAAATAAGATATGGAAGCAAAATTTCAATTCTTCAGTAAATGATTACATTTCCTTTCTTTTCATTTTTGAGTGTTTTATTCTCTGTTTATTTTTTCAATGGCAGTGAAATGTAATTTTGAAAAACTGCCTTCTCTCTTTTTTTTCTTTTCAGAAGACTTTTATTGCTTGTAATATTAAAAGTCACACCACACATCCATGCACGTATGTGCGCACATACCATATGTACACAGACGGGGACACAGAAACACATACACACGCACACACTTACACACATTTGGAAGTAATAGAACTGCACTTCTACATCTCCTCACCGGCATTTGTTGTAGCAGTAATAGCGTTACATCATCACTAGTGCAGCTCACATTACTACCTTAGCAGAATATCACAAAAATGTTACTATCTGCACAACACGGGTTTCTATAACATTTAAAAGTACCTATTTCATAAAAAAGCAGTTTCTGCTTAGATGTAAATGAGTTTAAGGATGTGGCAAATAAGGTGGCACAAAGGCTTTTAGGAA